>NC_051083.1:63224561-63437061 GCF_004664715.2 Peromyscus leucopus | reverse complement strand
GAGCCAAGCATTTTATAGCCTCTTACTGTCTGCATATTATGCAGTTGTGGGTCACTGTATAATATGAGTCACCATCTACTGAAAAAAGAAGTTTCTCTGATAAAGGTTGAGAGATACACTAATCTATTAGTATAAAAATAAGAATTTAGGGGACAGTTTATTAAGATGTCCATGCAGCAGAGTTGACTTAGTAATAGAATCTTACTAGGTTCTCCTTTAGGGCCTAGAACCTAGCCAGTCATGAGTTTGGGGGCTCAATTAAGAGTCCCAGATATGTGTTCCATCTTGTGAATCAGGCCTTAAATCCAATCAGAATGTGGATGGTTATTCCCATAACATTCATGCCATTATTGCATCAATAGGTATGCAAGGCCAGCCATTATTGAAGATCACGGGGTTCATAGCTGGATAAGGCTGTGTTGACTTTTCTCCAGTAGCCTGCATAGCATCTTCTGCTACTATGAAAACTAACTAGTCAGGAGGTTTCTCAATCAGTACCAGCTTGACTTTTCTATGTCTTATGACTCAGGTACGTGGTGTCTTCAGCAATAGGGTCTTGTTATCAAGTTATGGAGGATAACCAAGAGTAATGGCAATATCCTGTAATATTTGTGGGCATCTATAGGGCCCCATTGATCAACAACTCAAAAAGAGGTAACCTGTTCTTGGTACTGAGATTTTTATTTACTAGCTTATAGTGTCTGGAGGAGGCATTCATAATTGGTGGGAGTGCCAACTGATGCAGCCCATTGTGAAAGTCAGTGTAGAAATTTCTCAAAAAGCTATAAATAAAACTGCCATATGACCCAGCTATATCACTCTTTGATCTAAAGCCAAAGAACTCTATATTCTGCTACAGAGATACTTACTCATCCATGTTCATTGCTGCTCTGTTTACAACAGCCAGGAAGTGTAAACAATTTAGGTGTCCATCAATGGATGAATGGCTAATGAAAATGTGCTTTATATACACAATGGAATATTATTCCACTCTAAATAAAAATGGAATTATGAAATTCACATGAAAATTGATGGAGGTAGAAATAATGCTAAGTGGGATAACCCAGACCCAGAAAGGTAAACACCACATGTTCTCTCTCATATGTGGATGCTAGTTTTGAATCTCTAGATATGTATTTAAATTGAGGTACCTATAGAGGGCAGGAAAAAAGAAAGAAGCCACAGGGATGTTCAATGAAAGGGGGTAGAATGAATGTACTATGAAGGGGGAAAGAGAAGTAACAGAACTGGAAGAGCTAGATGGGGGTAGGGGTGGAAGGAAAAGGTAGAGGAGGGAATATGGTAACAGATAACTAGCACTAAAGACTTGGAAACACCAAATGGAAACCTACTACTGCAGAAGCTTCCTGAAATATACATATATATGGGGTTTAAATGGAACTGACTAATATTTCTTGAATGAATGAAAAGCATCAATTAACAAAAGGTTAAAGAAGCCCATAATTTTATTCCTCCCATAAATATGATCAAGAAACCAATCTATTTCACTCTTTCCCTTCAGGCTTTGCTCTTGCTAGTCCTGATGGGGTTAAGTATTTCCCATCTTTTTCTTTTCGTAATGCTCCTGCTGCTTCTATCATCTTTTCCCCTCCATAGCTGCTCTAATAATAGACTCACTATTGAGCAAACTGCTTCTCCTTGGCATTCAGGAAGCAGGCTCCATGCATATGGTCAATTGATTCGTTTTTAATGCACCTATTATTATGAATTGCCTTCTGGCTCAGACTGAAACAAAACTATGCCCAGTATCTCTTCTTTTCCATGCTTCCACTTTAGCCATCAGAAGGTGTCAACACTCAAATTCATTTCCCAGTAATATAGGTTCCCATCAATACCCTTCTTGATTATGGACAATGAAATCAAAGTCTTCTCTGCCTTTGGATGTTTTATTGTTGCTGTTACTGACACTACTAAAGAACCCAGGCTCCTTTTCACAATTGATCCTACTCGGCTATTAGAGCCAAGGTAGTGCAGCATCATCAGAACTCTTAGAACTCTTAAGTTATCATCACAAAGATGAATAAGGAAGAGTGAAGGAGGGAAAAACTATGCACTTGCCTTCTTGAGAATATGCCCAATGTACCATCCATTCTCAAGTACTTAGTAAGATGACTTGGACATAGGGCACAGGGATGATATGAATGGCCCACTGAGTTCCATTTTAGCCAGAAAACGCTGTTGGAGAATAAGAAAAACTTAAGGCAAGGGGGTGTCTTTGACCTAAAGTAGAAAGCTTAAGCAACAGAAGGGTATCTCAGGGGCCATTTAGTCCAGGGAATCCTAAACATCCACCTGCATGCCCACGACAGTCTGACATTCTGTACCTATGGTACATGAGAAAAAGATGTTGCCAGCTGACTTCTTTTAAGACTTTCCTTATTAAAGACTATGTTCTTTGTACATTTCTATATTCTGATGTTAAAATATCATTTCATTAATGCCATGCTAGTGATAATATGTGTTTCCATATGGCTTTGAAAGTTGACACTAAGCGATCCGGGCGGTGGTGGCGCACGCCTTTAATCCCAGCACTCGGGAGGCAGAGGCAGGCGGATCTCTGTGAGTTCGAGGCCAGCCTGGGCTACCAAGTGAGCTCCAGGAAAGGTGCAAAGCTACTCAGAGAAACCCTGTCTCGAAAAACCAAAAAAAAAAAAAAGAAAGAAAGAAAGTTGACACTAAGCATATTTCTTATTTGTTTGCTTTTTTTATTATTTTCAATTTTTTTTTATCTAATGAGAGGAGTTGGAGGAGGGGAAACTGTTCAGAATATATTGTATGAAAAATCCAAATTAAAAAATGAATGTTTTTTTAAAGTTGGCATTATGTTGGGGGCCTTAAACATTGGAGAGAAACTTCACTAGTCTTTAAGATCCAAATTTTGGGGAACCATTGTTTTAGTTCTGTGGTTTCTGTACTTGTCAGTGCATCAGTATTACTAGAAGCCTTGATAAAAACCATATGTTTGTAAGCACCACTTCTAGATATTATGTTCAGAAGTTATTGACTGCAGGGGACCCAGAAATCAATATTTTACAAAACCCTCTAAGTGATTCTAATGTAGCTCTGAGTTAGGAAAACACCACTCTGTTTTTCCCTTTCTTAAAGGAATGAAAGGCGTAACTATTTGGAATGATTCCACTGTGGGCTTGAGTCTGTTAAGAACAGAAGGGAAACATGTTGTCTCACTTGGAATAACACTGAAAACCTTCACTTAGGTTTCTCCATGGCCCATAGTTAGACAAGTCAAATAAAGAGCTACAGGGGCTGTTGGCTACTTGCGTGTGAGTCTGGGCAAAGCTGGTGATTCTACAAATAGTAAATAGTCTTTAAAGATCTGGTACTCCTGATGTTTGTTGACCAAGTCTGATTTAGAGATTTATAGGGAAAGCCACACACTTTTGATGCATGTTTTCTATGCTTCTAATCAATCCAAGCCACTTTCTACACTATCACCACAGTTTTCTCTTCCAACTGCAGCTATGATGTTACTCTTTGACTCAAAAATCTTCCTTGGCCTTCTTGGGTTAGCTTTCTATTATCTACGATGAAATATTCAAGGATCATAAACTCTTAAGGAAGGAAGGGTTGTTTCAGGCCAGAGTTTCAGAGATTTTAGGTCATAGTCATGTGGATCCCACTGCCTTGGGTTTGTGTCATTATAGTAGATCCTGGAGTAAGAACATGGCAGAAAAGATGCTTACTTCATAGCAGCCAGAAAGCAGAAAGACAGGGAGGAGCCACAGTCCCAATATCCACCTCAAGGGTGACTTAACTTTCTATCATGAGGCATCATCCATTAAGGTTCCACTACCTCCCAATACTGCCTGCCAAAAGCTGGCAACCAGGCCTTTAGCACACTGGCTCTTAGAGGACACTTATTGAAATCATAGCACTTACATATCCCAAGTAAAGTCTATAGCTCTCTGTATGACATTTACTGATTCTGTGAAGTGGATAGAACTTTATATTGAGGATAAAGAAACAAATTGCTTAAGATCGCACAAGCTGGAATAGAATAACCATCATTATTAGAAACCAGGTCTCCACATATCAGTGCTCTGGCCATTAAAAAATACCTGTACCTTCTAAAGAGGGGAGGACTGCTGTGCACCTCATGTATTGCTAGAATGATGGGTTACATAACCCTGTCTCCTGGGTGGGGCACATACTTTGAAATTCACACAAATGGGCAAAGATACCTGTTCTACCTCTTACTGGCTTTGTAAACTTAACTGACTTAACCTCTTGGGTCCTGTTTCCTCATTGCTGTGAATGTTATATGAGATCATGTATGTAAACGGCCTAGCATGGTTCTAGGCTTACAGGACATTCTCAGTGAGTGCCACCACCTCCTCCACCCACTACATCCCATTCTAGTGATCTAAACAACCCATTAAAACTAAAAGGGAAATAGAATTTAGACACCGGGAATCAAGATGAGGTGCAGAACTCTAGGTTTTACTCAGTTCTGGGATTAGAAATAACTCTTTTCAGGGTCTCAGTCAAGTTCTTTCTAAGTGGATACCAAGTCTGGATATTCTGAATAGTAAGCCATCCCTGGCTGTAAAGCAAACCTTAAGACACAGTACTCAGAATGTCTATGATTTCTCATTGCTCATGGCTGAAGCATTGTGAAGTTTTATTAAAATGCAAGTGTTCCCTGGGAGAAGCATCATCAATATTAATTTTTTGGCCTGATTAACCTTCACTTTCCCCTTTCTATGAGTAGAGTCTTACTGTGTCTCTGTACTATGGGGTCAGGGCATCTCTGAAGCAGGAAACCACCTCCATGCCACTTGTTAAAAATCCCACTCAATATTCAGGGCCTACGTTGTACATAGCCTTCCCCCAGAACCCTGCTATAACTTGGCTAAGTCATAGCCAACAACAAGTTCTAGATCCCTGTGTGGAACCATAGGGAACCCCTGGCTTTTCTGAGTGAAGACTTGCTATAAATTCTAACTTGTATTTGCCTTGCCCCATGACCTTAGGGCAATAAATGACTGACCCTAGTTTTGCTTCAGTTTGGAGGCCACAAGAAGCAGATGATAATATTTGCTACCCATCAATAGGGGACCTGCTTTACTCATTTGCATAATGCCTATTCTGCAGACTGGCATGACCCTGTAATCTGTGAATTTGCCTGATTCTTTTCATGGAACCACGAGCCACAGGACATCCCTATCTTGCCACCCAACTGCGCCTGTTCTCAGGTGCTTAGAGACTGTGTTCATTGGCATCAGATGAAGCCCAGGAGCCCTGAGCTGCATTTCCACCTGTCAGGCAGTTTTTAGCCTAACAGAAAGGTTAATCAAATGCGAGGTAAAAGGGGATCAGCGTTCACCTCTTGCAAGTTCAAATGCATACCCTTAGGGAATACAGAGTTGCTTGGAATCACCAGATGAGTGAGAATTGAGCTGGGCACCACTGCTCACCAGCAAGACAGTGTCCCCTTTCTCCTTTTCAGGACCCAGGCACTCCCTTGAGAACAAACCCTTCCTTTCTGAGGTAGGGCTAAGGTCTGAGTCTTGAACTTTCAGTGGGACTCCAAGCTTTGTGCCTCAAGTGTGGGTGGAAGAGGGAGGTGGGTGGTGGGAAGATAGCCGTTTGCATTGGGGGCTCTTCAAAGCACAAAGCATTCGAAAAGCAGAGGTCCAGGCCCAAGGGACCAGCTTGACCAGGATGTCAAGGGCCGGAAAGCCCTTGACCAAATTAGCAGCTCGATGTGGACCCCATTTCTTGCTCATGAGTCTGAAACAGAGAGTCTAGAGGAACCTAAACTGAGCTCTGTGTCCTGCAGGGGGCCTGCGCCCAGCCCCCTCTGGTGCTACTGTACCTCCCTTCTTTCATGGCCGGGTCCCTGGCCCAGAGTCTGCCCTGGCTGAGCCTAGACCCGGCCCTCTGTGGCTCCTCAGGGCTCCAGGTTGGCGCAAACAAAGCCCTGATTGACTGCCCGGAGGGGCGGGCCTCACTGCGGGGCCGCCTCCTCCCCTCAGTCCCGCCAGGGATTTGCCGGGAAGCGCGGGGGTAGGGGGAGACTCTGAGGGGCTCGCAGGTCAGTGGGGGGGTCTGAGTTCCAGGCTTGAGAAGATTGTGTCCACCCTCTGTCCGAAGCCCAGGCTGTACCCTCTAGGTCACCCGTCTCGAGTCCAAGTGGGAACACAAGGACTCCAGAGGACAGGGTGGGGTCTGTCACGGACTAGCTCTTGTCTTGGGGTTCCCAGGACCAGCGTAGTTGCAGGTTGCTTATAAGCAAGGAGGAAGTGAACTCGAGGAACAAGCAGGGTCTTCCTTGTAGGCTGGGGGGTTGACCAGTGTGGGTTCTGGGACCTGCGGGGAGAAGAGGGTAGGGTAACAGGATAGTTTCGGCTCTTTTTGCTAATGTAACTCTTCTTCTAGGCATCTGAACAAGAACAGGATTCAGTAATTTGGAAGGGGAGTTTGGGGGTGACAGCAGCGCCAAGACTAGGTAGGCGAGTAAGAAGAGGAGGAAGGGCTGGGGAGAAGAGCGAGGTTGTAGCGGCTGCCTGTTGAGGAAGAGGTGGGAGGGAGGAGGAGGGGGAGGAGAGAGAGATGACGTGGGGAGAGGAGGAGGGGGGTTGGACGGGGGAGGAGAAGGAGAGGGCTCGAGGGACCGTCTGTCGCGGGACGGGCTGGCCAGCTTGGGCGCTGGGAGGAGGAGGAGGAGGAGGAGGAGGAGGAGGAGGCAGCGGCGGTGGCAGTGCTCGGAGCGGCAGCAGCAGCAGTAGCAGCAGAAACAAGTACCCGCCAGACAACAGCTCCTCCGGCTCCAGCAAGCCACAGTCAGTCCCCTGGCCGCGATGGCGCTGCCAAGCCCGGCGAGCGAGGAAGCTGAGGGGCCCTGTCAGGAGGCAAACCAGGAATATCAGGAGCCAGTGTGTAGTCCGGTGCCCGAGCCGGAGCCCGAGCCGGAGCCCGAGCCGGAGCCCGAGCCGGTGCCAGTGCCCCCGCCCGAGCCTCAGCCTGAGCCTGAGCCTCAGCCCCTACCCGACCCTGCACCCCTGCCAGAGCTGGGGTTTGAGGCTGAGCCAGTGCAAGAACCCGAGCCCACGCCCACAGTGGAGACCCGAGGCACCGCGCGTGGCTTCCAGCCTCCCGAAGGTGGCTTCGGCTGGATAGTGGTGTTTGCAGCCACCTGGTGCAACGGCTCCATCTTCGGCATCCATAACTCTGTTGGGATCCTCTACTCCATGCTACTAGAGGAGGAAAAAGAGAAAAATCGCCAGGTGGAGTTCCAAGCAGGTGAGTGGGACCCACGTGCCCCACCTGGTATTGTGGGCAAAGATGTCTGCCCCCCACCGTCACCCCCATACCTCTTGGTCTAAGGTGCTCTTTCAAAGTGCCTTTCTCACTCCTTACCCATGTCCTGCTAGGGCATGGGTTGCAGGGTTCTGGGCAGCCTGGGCAGTGGAGACCTAGGCTCAAACAGTCCCAAGGGTGAGAACTGGGGCATTCATTGGTTACAGGCAAAGCAATGAACTTTTTGCCCTGAGACAAATCCAGACTCACCTTTTAGATTGTTTAAAGTACTTTGCCCATGTGTGCTGGGGAAAATATTTGCAGGCTCTGGGGGCAGGGGAGGGGAGCGATGTCGTGAAGACAGGAAAGAGTAGGAAGGTTGAGAGGCTCCAAGAGAAACACGGAACAACGGGTCTCCGCAGCAGCCCCTGTTTCTTCCGGGGATCAGAGCGGTTTTCTGTCAAAAACCACTTCAGGAATCCTGATGACTCTTCTCTCAGAGTCAAACACATGGTAGGCGTGTGTGTCTGTAAGAGAGAAAGGGAGGAGTGCGGGGTGGGGAGGGGGGGCGTGTGTGCGCGTCTCTGCCTGCTGTGGGTACGGCCCAGCCAGGCGGTGCGGTCGGTCGCCTGCTGATCCTGGGGAGCAAGCGGCTCGCTGTGCACTGGAAGCCGAGCCCCAAAGGAGGCAGGGAGGAGGCATAAAGAGTGGGTCCTGCGGCTCACTCCGCGCCTCAGCTGCACAGTCTCGGGCGCCCTGCACCTCTGGTATCCGATGGGGGCCTCCTTCCGTCCGAAGTTAGAATGTTGGCCCTGCCACTCCAAGTTTGGCTTGGAAATGACTTGGTTATCCCTAAGGTTGGGCAGTGTTAGAGACATAACCCTCGCCTTACAGGCACGTGGCTGTGGGACCCTATGTGTCCCACATGTGTCCTAGCATGGAGACCCTCCAGCGACCTGGGGAAACAGACTCATTCGCTCTGCAAATGAAGCCCCTCAGTTCTGACGAGAGGTTTCTGGAGCTGGCTGGGGACTTGCCATACCCTTTCATGAAAATCTGTCCCTCTCTTTGGGCTGTCAGGACAGCTGGAAGTGTGCATACCACCTCCTCAAGTTCCCTCCTTGGAAAAAGTGGAAACACACACACACACACACACACACACACACACACACACAGTGTTCTGGAGCTGCTAGGGTCCTCTCTTGCCAACCTCCAAAAGAGGGGACTTTGGGATTATCAAGTGAAATAGAAACCTTGAATTCTGGGATGACCACTTGTGGGTTACTTTGAGACCTGCCCCTCCCACAGCCTTCAGCCGAAGACGTGTGTTGTTTGCAGCTTTGCCGGACTGTCTGGCCGAAGGGGCTTTGGGACTCCTGTGCCTCAGACCTTGTGATCCACTGGCACGGCCGCAGTGCACAGGCCCCACTTGAGGAAATCTCGAGTGTACCCAGCGGCTGTAAATGGCAGTCTCACAACAACCTAGATCATTCGATACCGGAGTGGAGGGCTCCCTGAACTCCGTGGGACAAGTCCTGGGTGGAAGACAACCTCTACAGTCCCTGGGACCACTTTTTTCCTGCGTTGGTGCAGATCAGGGGCTCATGGGACAGCTGCCAAGCTAGGCCCTCAGGCTGTTGCCTAGGTTACTGGGGGAGTGGGCACCTGCTGAGAGTTGCCTTGTGGTTGAAGGCAGGGTAGTGGCTTTCAGGGTGAGTGGCAAAGTTCAGGAGGGAACTTAAAGGGAAGCAGTGGAGGCTGAGCTGAAGTTAGGCCCGGCATTTATGTGATGTGAGCAGGCCTAGATCTGGGGCCTTAGGCGCATGCAATGAAACTTGGAAAACCCACTATTTTACCAGGAAGAGGTTCTCTGCTGGGGAACAGACTTCAAAGTAGGTGATCATAGGAGACTCAGGGGGAGGGCTGGCAGGGACTTTCCGGTCAATACCTCACAGTGCAGCTGGAGGGGGCGGTGGTGCTGTGGTCTTCCCAGAGGTGTGGCTAGTGTGTATGCTAACACAGACTGGGTCCTCTGAGGAGCTGGGTTATTGGCTTAAACTATAGAAAGTATAGGTCAGGAAGAGACAGAAAGGAATTTGATACGTCCCAGGGGTCTGAGAAGACTTTGGTGTGGGTCCTTGCTGTAGTATATCATGATTTCACTGAAGTTATTTTTGATACTGAGCCTCTCAGGAATGCCTTGGGTCTTATTTTGGAAGTCAGTAACACCCTATTACATTCTGTATTTTGCGGAAACATTCCATCCTCAACAGTACCTTTCTTGAGACCCTCAGCTCTCTGAAGCTGTTAATTGATTTGTCTTTTGGGACAGAGCCTTGCCATGCAGCCCTGGGTGGCCTAGAATTTGCTGGGTAGCCTATAAGTAGCCTCCCACTTGTGGGAGTCCTCCTGTCTCAAATTCCCAAGGCTAGGATTATAGGCACATACCACCAGGCCTAGCCCAGGCCCCTATTAAACTCTTGAGATTCCAAATGCCTTTGCCTGCATACGCTCTCCTCGGTCTGTTCAAAATCCCCTGGCCGCCTATGCCACAGGCCCGGGGTACCCAACAAATGAGGAAAGCTTAGTATTTTACAACTGTCTTCGTCAGCAAGTGTTTGCCCAGGAACCAGTCTGGGGGGCACGTAAGGAAGTTGGTGCATTGTCCAGTTTGAGGAATGTGGTGATTTCCTATTTGGAGGTACTCTGCAACCCAAACTGACATACCATGAAGCTGTGCTGAATGGCTTAACGGGTCCAAAGTTCTGCGGTGCCGAAAGTTCCAGAGAAAGGCGATTTTGATGTCTGAGAGACAATTCCAAACAGGGGCTCTCTGGCACAGGCCAAGGAGCAGGTAGAAGGAAAGTGGAATCCAGGCTGTCCTAGAGCAGGTAATAAACAGTCTTGGTGGATTCTGTGGGTTTGAGGTTCTGGTGTGCCGCCAGCTCTATATTTTGTTTCCTTTCTTCACTTCATTTAAGGGAAGCCAATTCTCCCTAGGACCTACAGAGGACTGGCAGGCAAAAGGTTCCTGGGAGCGGAAACAAATAACCAAGGTCTGGTTTAGGGGGTAAAAAGGGAAAAGATCAAGAGAGAAAAGGAGCATAGGCTTTTGTAGAAATAATGGAAGCTAGGCATTTCTCTGGCCCAGAAAATGCACCAGACAGGACAGGAGGCAGCCAGATAATTTTGTGGGATATATAGAGCAAGCATGGCTTCCTGAGACATCAGCTGAGTATTATGATGGGAAAGAAGAAAAAGAGAGCATTGGTGGCTACCCCCAGCTCACCCTTAAAATCCTAAGTAGAGGCAAGTTTGGGGTTTAAGCTCAACAGATAAGACAGAATTAGCCAGAGGTGCTAACATTGGATCCAAACTAAAGTCTATGTTAAAGTGCTTCAGAGTAGCCCTTGATCTTTCAACTTTGACTTCCAGTCTACCACCGAGTCATATGTGATGAGAAGCACTTTTACCTGGGAGTTTATAAGCATAGTCCTTGGGAATTTCTGAAGAAGGCAGGACTAGGGCTCTCACTACTAAAGAAACTGGGCAATGGTAAAGAAGGTTCACTACTGGTACAAGAAGGTTTGGGTTGATGGGCCACCCTGGTGAAGATAGAACTTTCTAGGCATGAAAAAAGACTAATCTACTATGGAAACTAGGGATTTCTCCTGCCCTGAAAACGCATCAGCTAGGACAGTGATTCCAAATGCCCCGAATGAGTGGGGGCAGAGGCAGAGCTGTCGTTCTCCTCATTGTAGGGTTTTGAACTTCTTGCCTCACTGTCTCACTGGGTTTCCTGATTCATTGGTAACCTTGAGATTAAGGTATCTTTTGAGTAAATCTGTCAATCTCCGTGGTTTTGGCTGAAGGCTTTTGCCTACTGTCCAGCAGAGCAAGATCATGTTAGCTCAGTGATGACCATGGTGCTTCAGGCCATAGGCCATTGATTAGGCATCTTTCAAATCATTCCTCTTCCTCCTCTCCAAGCAAAGTGGGTCCCAATCTGTGACCTTGATTCATGCTGTAAAGAATGAGGATGAGAGGCTGGGGCATTGGAAAGCTAAACAAGAAAATGCTTGGTGGAGCTGATAGCGGGGTGAGTCTGGTGCCTAGGGTCACTGTCCAGTGGCCTCAAGTGATCATTCTAAATGACATCTCCTTCTCCACAACTCCTCCTTCTAGTGGTGTTGGGAAATGAAACTCATTCTAAATCTAAAAAGAGCAAGAGCTTGGGCCAAATCTGAACCCCCTCAAAGCTGATGGTCTTAATACTAGCAGTGAGGCAATAACTAGGAATTGCACAACTTGTGTGCCCAACCTGCTCTGTAACTCGGTTGTCTATAATATGAGAAAGGCTAACTCTGTGAACTTTCTAACCCCAACCTTATATCCCTCTAGAACTGTGGGATAGTTTATTCTTTACTATTCACCTAGCATCAGTTTTGACACATTCAGGCAAACAAAAATTTGTTAAGCTTCCTGAAGGGGCAGTTAAGCAGGAAAGCAAAGAAAACCACATAGACATCATTCTCCTATTTTATCTGTTTTTAAAAACTGTTGGGCTATTTGGGAACCGGTAAAAAAAACTCATTCCTTTTTTGTTCAGTATACAAGAGCTACTCTGAGCATACACATATTTTTCCCACAATGTCCTGCTCAGCAGAGAATTGAGTTTCCAAAAGAACTCTCTCAATTTGGCCTGCTGTTAGCAGGGTAGGTCTGTATGATGCTCTTTCCAAGTACTTGACTCTGTTCCTCAAAAGCATTGAATTGAAAACACTCCCTCGGCCTCAGCTTGGACCCCTCTTTTTATTAAAAACAATAGATTTATTTTTTATTATTTTATGTGTATGAGTGTTTTGCCTGCACGTATGTCTGTGCATCACATGTGTGCCTGATGCCCTGGTGCCCAAGGAGGTATTCAGCCTCCATGTGGGTGCTGGAAATAGAACCTGGGTCCTTTGCAACAACAAGAAGTGCTCTTAAGCACTGAGCCAACTCTCCAGCCCCAGATCCCACTCTTAAAATTGAATTTCCTACAGCTTGCTCTCATTTCTCAGAAGTGCATGGTCAGTGTGACCTTGCTTTGCTGTTACTTCAGGCTGGAAGTGGTAAACAAGATTTCTGAGTGCGATACAGAGCTTTCCTTTAGGGGGGCTTCAAACATTGGGCATCTTCGTAACTGGCTTGTGGATCCTGGAGCAGAGAGTGGCTGCTGCTTGTGATCTTGGAGAAGGTTGTGATGTATGCATGTCATCCCTGGTCAACTTTGGCTTTGCTCTGGGTTTGGCTGAGAGTGTGCCTAATGAGGCAGCAGGCATAGAGTGCTCTTCCTTTTTCACAGGATTTTTATTTTCTTGTCATTTGGCAAAATTTCTGTGAAGAATAAGCAAGTCGCCAGACTGCTAACATTTGTAGAAGTATGTAAAGGATGCTACCTCCACCTTTTGAGAAGACCAGTTTCTGAGAAGGGTGCTCTGCTCCCCCCGTCAACATATTTGGGGTTTGCTTTGTTTTGTTGTGCGTTAAAAGGAAAGAATTGCTTGGTTTTTGTTTGTCACTACATAGAACAGGCTGCCCTCCAACTTGCAGTGATCCTCCTGTCTCTATCTCCTGAGTACTCAGATTACAAGCATGCACAACCACATGTGCAGCAAGGCCTTGTTCTTAAAACATGAATGTGTGTGCTCACGATACCTTCAGCCATGCATTGTGAATGTTCCATCTGAAACAAGCCTTTCCTCATCTTTCACTAATTGTGACAGAGATACAAAGTATCCAGCCTAGAAAAGATGCTGGGTAAAGAGGGTGGGGAACATGAACAGCCTGGCCTATATTTCTTGGCCCAGACCCATTTACTACTCCCCAGTTGTGAGGAAACATTTATTCCAAGTTCCACTCGGAATTTGCATTTCCCCTTATTCTGCATGCTACCTAGTGTTCACATGTTGCAGAGAAGGGAGTTTTGGCCATTCCAGACATCGCTGGCTTCAGGGGTGATAAAAGACCTAAGGGACGTGTAGCCATCTGCTCTGAAGGTGGGTGCATTAGCTGCTTATTTGAAATCACTTAACATCTACTTGTGGGTGGAGAATTTAGCCCATTTGAATTGCCTTGAAAGCATGGAGCCTCTTCATCTTAGCAGTCTTGTCTTGCTCTGTTCTTCACTTTTCGTGTTTCTGGGGTTGATAAGGGAGGAAGATGTGAGCTTGGCTGTCCCACCCACAGTGGCTCAGCTCCCCTCACTTTTCATCATGTACTTTTACCACACTTACTGGCTAGGCCGTCTCCCTCCCTCCCCAGATTGTTCTGTCTCTTCTCTTGTTCTCCACTGCCCAGTAAGAAGAGCAGTTGGAGTTTAGGGTGTTACACAAGCTCAACGCCATTTGGGGGTCTCAAGACCACCAGTAAATATCCTACGGAGACCCCTATTTCTTTTCCTTCTCCCCTCTTTGATTTCCACTCTGAGTGAAGGTTGACATTCTACAGAGCACTCAAGGGTACAGAAATCATCACCTCTAGAGTTTTGTGGTAGAATAGCTGCTATGAAACCCCTTGGGTCATTTCCATACCTTCTCTCTTCACAGCCCTAGGCACCCAGCCCAGGAGATAATATAGTTGAGTCTGAGTAAAATTCAAGAAATCTTTCCACTTTTGCTTTAAATCCTCAACATCATCGTTCTCCATCTCCTAGGACTCCAGAACTCCAGGTCAGGTTTAGCTTCAGGGTTCTGGTTCATAGTATGTCTCTCTTTTTTGCCAGCAAAGGATGGACGGTTGGCCGTAGAGAGATCAGAGAAGGAAGAAAACAGATACCCGAACCCTCAAGAATAGAAAGAACAAAAGCACTTTAGGGAGGGCAGAAAGAGGAGAGGGTAATTCCTGAGTTCGTTGCTTACCTGTTTGGTGGAGACTGGACAGAAACAGTTTGGAAAGGAGATGTTGCTAAATAAGCATTCCCCATATAGGCTGTTGCCTACCTTATCCTATGGATCTACCCACCTACCATTTTGCCTCAGCTGTAATGGTATGTACATGCACCCATATGTTCATACCTGTGCGTGTATGTGTACAGCTGGGCGGACAATATCTCTCTGGGCCAACTAACAGAGTTCCTTCGAACATGGTGTCTATGAGATGGAGGTCATGGGTTCAGCCACTTCTTCAAACTACTGAACTCACAGACAAAAGAATTCTTCTGTTGATGGTCCATGTCCTTCATACAGGTATGAAAGAACTGGATAGAAGACTGGGGATGACTCCTTGCCAGCCCTCTCTGCTACTGGGGCGGTGGGGGGGGGATATGAAGCATCTAGCTTAGGGTGGCTGCCTCTGCTGCATTCCACAATGGGGTTTCTTTGTCTTTTAGCTCCATAATTCTGCGGAGCACCCTAATAATGGTAGGAGCAGAGCAGTGATAATAAGCAACATTGATTTAATGGCAGTTAGTTCTGTGTTAAGTACCACCCTGAACACTTTAATGTACCAATTCATTTTAATTCTCAACATTTTAATCATGTAAGTAGCACCACTTCCTCCATTTTGTATCATGTTCAAGTTCATGTGGCAAAAAAAAAAAAAAAAACAGGATTTGTATCTCAACAGTCTAAGTCCAGAACCCCTGCTTTTTGACCCTGACTTAACACTTAGTGGAGCTGTGGAGCAGCTACCCCAGGACACTACTGTGGAGTTCCCTCATTCCTGCAGCTTCTGGGCATCTGCTCTGACTAAGGAAGATGGGGCTTAGTAAACAAAGGATGGACAACCTTGTGATACAGGACATCATCTTCTCACCACTCACCTCACTCTACCCAGAGTCTATGTGCAAAGAATTATAATTCTTGACTCAAAAAAGTGTCAGAGAAACTATCACTTCTTTTTTTTCTTTAGTCTTGAACTAATCACATAGCCTTTCTAGGGTTCAGCAGTTCCACATACAAAGTCCTCAAAGCTGTCCTCAGAAAGTGGTATTTAATTTGATAGTTCTGTCAGAGTGAGATGTGACTGTGTGTTTGTAAAAGGTCTTTGTAAATTGTGGTCATTGTTGTTATGATGATCCTTGTCTAGGCCCTAGAAACGGAGTCGTTATGCTTTTGTCTAAATGTTTCTCTAAATATCTCCTCCTGCCCCCTCTCACTCCCCACTCCATCTCTTCCCCATCTTCCCTCCAGAGTCTTTTGCAATTTGATCTGATGTTCTAAAGCTAAGGACTGGACTGGTTGTGTTTTCTTTGCTCCTCATCTCTAGGAGCCCAAGGAGAGGTGGGGGCAGATCCCAGGCCATATACATTCAAGGAAACAAGGCATCTGGAAATATTTACAACCGTTGGCAGGAGTTCTCAAACACGACTCTGAGTTTTTCAGTCGGAATTGCTAGGAATGGGGGGCAGATGATGGGTGGAGTTAGGGTGTCACTTCCTCCCGAGGGTCTCTCACAGAGCCTTGTTCTCTTGCAGGTAGTAAGGAAGAAGGAAAGGGATATTTAGGGTCAGAAGGCCTGGGCCAGGGGACATTAAGTTTAGAAGGAGTCTTGCTCCTTTGTAATCAGCTTTGGAGTGGGCCAACTTCCTTATGTTTTAAACAGGATAGCCCCAAGAGAACAGAGGCCACAGGATTGTGGCCATCACAAAGAAGGACTACAGTAGTGGTTTTGAGCTTGCACTTCAGTGGCCACTTAGGAAGCCTACATTAAGGCCGGTTAGTGGTCTAAGCAAATGACTTTTGTTTTATTGTTATTTTGTTTTAAGACAGGGCTTTACTCTGTAGCCCAGGTTGTCCTCTAACTCATGGTGATCCTCCCACCTCAGACTTCAAATGCTGGGATTATAAGCATGTGCCACCATTTTCTTTCATTGATTGTAACAAAATGTAATCCACACACCCTTTTTAAGACAGGAATTTTAAATACACACCACAAGTCAACATTTTGATTTTCAGTTATTCAAATGTCTTAACTGAAGGCTTAAAGTTATAGGTCAATTGCAAAGCATTTGCCTAGCGTAACAAAGATCCTAGGGTCTGTCCCCAGTCTGTCCCCAACCAAAAGATGAGGGAAAGTATAGAGAGACAGAGAGAGTGTGAGAAAGAGAGATTCCATCTTACAAGTCTATAATCGAGCTAGGTATGGAAAGATGTGTCCTTAACCAGCCCATTTGTGGTGGAGGTTGACTTGTATGAGTGAGTGAAAGGAGTGAGTCGTTGACATGCTCCACATGTCCCAATCCAATCACTGGCATTATGCTTCCTTACTTAGCCTCAACTTTTCCAAAGCTGATCCTCAAATGCTACTTTGTGGAACTAGATGGAGGTACAATTCAAAAGGTACAGGGGTGGAAAGTCTCTCTCCATCCTGTCTCCCCACTACCCTGTTTCTCTCCCCAAGGCTACCAGTGCTTTCTAGGGTATCCTTCCAGAAATATTCTGTATCTGTAATAGCATTTGAACATGTAGCCTACTTTTGAAGTGCAAATGATGGATCATAATCCACAGTATCTTCTAACCTGCCTTCAAGCTTCAAGGTGTACCATTAAGTCCATAAAGCAAGTCTTTATTCTTTGCTGCAGCCATATCCTATTCTATTCAATGGGTATATCATAATTTATTTAACCAAAGTCTTACTGATGGACATTCAGCTCTCTCCAATTTTTAACTATGGTCTTTAGAATCAAGCAGCACTAGATACAGAGGCCTTGCTGTATGGTTCTTGGACAAAGTTTCCAACTTCTTAGATAATTTATTAGTTTTCTAATACATAAAATAACATCATCACTGATGCAGAGGTTAAATGAGACAATATGTTCAGCATCTAATATACAGCTTGGTACCTACTAAGTATCCAGTAAGTGAGGCTTCTTTCCTGGCTCACAAGGCCTCCCCATCATTCTCCTTCAATTGCACGAATGTGTGCTTAATTCAAGTGAATAGGTCTTTACTGTGTGCTAGGCTGACCTCCAGATGAGCCAGAGAAGTGTTCCTTAAGAAGTTTACAACTTCTTTGAGAAGATATAGCATTCAAAATAACTATGGTTATTGCTAAGTGGGAAAAATATGTGGGTATTGAACTGAATGTTGTTATAATTTTCTTGTGGTGATGTGGGCAAAGAGAGAAGAATGTGGAATGAGGGGAAACTTGTTGGTAGGGTTGGAACTTGACATAGGGTTTTTGCTAACGTGGGGATTGGGCAAAGGTAACAGTACAGGAGTGGAGAATTAGACAATTTATGGCCAGTCATGGTGCTGCAGGCCTATAGTCCTAGCACTTGGAAACCAAGGGGGATCAGTTCAAAGCCAGATGGGGCTGCATAGCACTACTTTGTCTCATACAAAACTAAACTAAAAACCAGAGCACAAAATTAGACAATTTGGTTGTGTCTCAGATTCTGGGTTTGTTTGTTTTGTTTTGTTTATGTGGGGTTTTTTGTTTTGTTTTTTGTTTGTTTTTTTTCCCCTCTGAGAGTCCAGTGAGTGAGTCACTGTTCCCCATTAGGCCCTACCCGGCAGGTAGGGTGGGGTGGGGTGTAAGGGTAGGAGAAGAAAACTACTGAGGACATTTGGAGAGAAGGGCACAGGGTGGGGGGATGTCTGGGCATCGGGCCACAAAATGAGATGTCTGAAAATGGCCTGTGGCACAGCAGCCTGGACCACACCACCTGCTTTCCTATGTCAGCAGCCCAGACATTTTCCCTAAGCATTCTGGGGCCAAGAAGAGCATAGTAGCAGAAGCTCTCAGACTCTCAGCCTAGGTCCTAAATGGTCTCCAGATCCTGTGAGTCCCAAGAGAAAGGAGCTGGTTGAGTTGCAACAGTCATCTCTTACTGGGCACATTGTAGTTAACATGTCAGTTTTTTAAATCCTTGGAACAGACAGTTAAATGAAAACATTTAAGCTTGTCATGTACCAGTGTCTTTGGTCACATCAAGTGCTACATGTATGGGATCTGGTAAATGAAAAATTAATATGATTTGTATCTATTAGAGGAAAGTTCACTGTATGGAAGAGCTGTGTAGAATTCCTGGTCCCCTTTTATAGGGGCAAAAAATAGACAGCAGACCAAAGGCAAATGAATGACCTACAATCATGCTTTCAGTATGAAGAACTGGGAGTAGACAGTAATTCTAAACCAGGTCTTCTAATTCCATGTTCCATGGGAGTAGAAATGCAGAAATGAGACTACTTTGTCTCAAACAAAACTAAACTAAAAACCAGAGCACAAAATTAGACAATTTGGTTGTGTTTTTTCTGAAAGCTGCAACAGAAATTTTGCTAAACTTGGTAGCAGTATGAAGTTTAAGTGTATGGGTAAGGGACTGGAGAGTTGAGTCAGTGGTTAAGAGCATTTGTTCTTTTGAAGGATCCCAGTTTGATTCCCAGCACCCACATGGAGGCTCACCACTTCCTCAGACACCAGGCATGCATATGGTGCACAGACATACATGCAGACAAAACTCATATAAATAAAATAAATTAAAAATATAAACAAACAAATAAATCTTTTTTTGTTTTTGTTTTGTTGTTGTTGTTGTTTGTTTTTTGAGACAGCGTTTCTCTGCATAGCTCTGTGCCTTTCCTGGAGCTCACTTGGTAGCCCAGGCTGGCCTCGAACTCACAGAGATCTGCCTGCCTCTGCCTCCCGAGTGCTGGGATTAAAGGCGTGCGCTGCCGCCACCCCCCCCCCCCCCCCCCCCCCACCACCCACCACCACCACCACCACCACCACCACCCGGCACAAATAAATCTTTTTTTAAGTGTATGGGTAAGAAGCAATATATAAAGCATGGCAAAATAAGCAAACAGGAGTCATGCATGCCATTAAGGACATAGAAACAAGAGTTATGGAAGGAAAGATTCAGGCATAACTAAGACTTTGTGGCTGGCATCCAGAAAAATACTGTCATCCGTAGGAGAGAGGGGAAAGGGAGGAAAAAGGAGAGGAGAGGAGAGGAGAGGAGAGGAGAGGAGAGGAGAGGAGAGGAGAGGAGAGGAGGGGAGGGGAGGGGAGGGGAGGGGAGAGGAGGGAGGGGAGGGAGGGAGGGGAGGGGAGGGAGGGAGGGGAGGGAGGGGAGGGGAAGGGAGGGGAGGGGAGAGGAGGGGAGAGGAAGGGAGGGGAGAGGAGAGGAGAGGAGAAGAGAGGAGAGGAGAGGAGGGGAGAGGAGAGGAGTTCTGTTGGTGAATGCTTTGTGACCTTGCTAAGCTGCTTTTCCTTTCCAGACTTCAAATTTCTGTCCTTATGAAATGAGAAATTTGGACCTATGAACAGTTTCACAAGGAGACTTTGGGCATGATGATGATGGGGCATGGTGAAGTGGTGAACAAGAGAACTTTGATGAAAATGAAAACATAGTCTCACAGATTTGAGTACAGACAGCTTTCAGAGATAGCAACTATCCCATAGTCTCAACCCTATATCCTTGAAGAATTCCATCAAGTGAGGTAAAGAGGGATGGCGAGATGGTTTAGCATGGAAGGACACTTGCCACCAAGCCCAGAAATCTTCAGTTCCACCTTCAGGACCTGCATGGTGGAAGGAAAGAACTGGTTTCCTGTGAGTTATACTTTGATTTCTACACATATCATGGCAATAAGGCAAACATGCGCACGCGCACGCACACGCGCACACACACACACACACACACACACACACAAATAAATAAATAAATAAATAAATAAATAAATAAATGTAATAATTTTTAGAGAGAGATGAGAGGAGACTGTACGTGTGTATGCACGTGTGTATACTCGTGCAAGTGAGAAAATACCTCAATGCACAAATGGCAATTGCTAGAACCAATTATGACATACTGAGTTAGCATTGTAGGAAATCTTTCCTGAATAGCCTCTGCTCTAAGACCACTTTCCAGGGACTAGAGAAATGACTCAGTGGATGAGAGCACTTGTTACTCTTGCAGAGGACCCAAATTCAGTTCCCAGCACCCACATGGTAGCTCATAACCATCTGTAACTCCAGTTCCAGGGCAGTGCCCTCTTCTGTCCCCTAAGGGCAGTCATAGTGCAGAGACATATGTGCAGGCAAAACACTCATACACATAAAACAAAATCAATAAATCTAAAAAACAAACAAACAAAAACCATTGATTTCCAGATATCAGAATGGTCTTATTATTTAAAAGAAGTTTATGTTTTGTGTGTGGGGGGGGTGCCCTTTCACAGAGCCAGCTTGAATCAGCATTGATGTGCAGCCAAACTGTTTGGATAAGCCCTGGCTTCACTATTCACTAGCTGTTTGTAATTGCACACGGTATTTAACGTCTCTGTACTGCTATTTCCCTGTTTGTTTAGGACAATAACAAAATCATTCACTGCATATGGTTGTGACACACATTTATAAACTGGCTTAGAACAGCATCTGACATATTGCAGGATCTACATACATGTTTGCTGTTCTTGTCATATAATAATCTATGATTTGTGAATCTACATAGTGGGGTCTGAAAGAGCAAATGTGTCCCAGGTTAGCCCAATTATAATCAAGAACTTGGAATTGGATGCATTGTTAAGGTACTACCTGGGCTGTTCTCATGTTGCCCAAGTCCAGGACTAGATTAGGACCTTCAGAGTCCCTAAGATCCATCTTTAGACTGTTAAATGCTGGGGGAGGGCAGAGTAGATCTATACTTTTCTTATTTGGACTGCTAAATGCTGGAAGTGCAATTGGTAAATGTAAACTTCTCTTATTTGGATATGGCCAACCCATTGATACCTAAGGTTATGCTCAGTTCACATGTTGTGTCATCCCACACCAATTATGCTACCTAGACACTCCTCTCCAAGTTCTGGAAAGAATCAATGATTGTGAGTGGCCTACACAGCTACACATAACAGTTCTCCACCCAGGCAGTTCCATCCACAGCAGGGTGCTCTGTAGCCTGTTCCCACGGGCTTATCCTGCCAAGCCTCATGAATTCTTTGCTGGTTGGGACTTCCCATATAGTACTTGGGAGGATTATTATCTTCTGGGAGCAGGGGAGAACATATACCTAGAAGTCTCAATAAAAACCTGGCCGGAAGCTCTAAATATTATCCAATTAAGATCCTGGTGTAGAGTTGGAATGAGAGAGAAGAATGGTGAGGATCCTCTGCCTCCAGATGACTGGTAGCCCAGGCCTCTCACAGCTCTGACTGTTCCAGTGACTATTCAAGACAGTGATCTTAGAAAGCTTGATGTCATTATCAGCATCTATGTTGCTCTGTGCATCGTCAGGTTCTAACCACCCAAGTGGTGAATAATAAGAGAGCTGCATGCTTCAAGAACCAAAATGGTTTGGCTTTGGGGACTTTTTGTTGTTGTTTGATTTGTTTTGGTTTTTGCTTTGACCTACATTTTGCGTATGGGAAGAATAGCTCAAACTAAAACTAGAATTTCCATAGTCCTGCTAACTAAACAGACATGGTATCATAGATAAAGAGGAGCAGAGACCTTCATTTGCTGCCTTGCCTAGTGATGGCACCACTCACATTCAGGCCTGTGCTATCTGCCCTTTTCATAAAATGTCTCAAACATGGAAGGCTCAGGTGGAACCGGTCAGACCGGTTGTTGTGAGCCTACGCCTTGTAGAAAGGGAAAGATAGATACACACACAGCAACAGGAGAGAATAAGGAGGAAACAAATCTATTGTTCCAGCCTCTAACCTGAAGAAAGTACCCATGGCTTCCAGGGTGTCACCAATGAGCACTGCTGAAGAATGTTGTGGCTCACCTATGTCCCATGCATAGACTTGGCTGGTACCCCAGACAAGAATAGAGACCTCAAGGCTAGATTCCAGTTCGTGGCTCAACAGAGGCTAGCCCTGGCCTTTAGGCCCTCTTCTATTTCATGGACTTAATCTGAGCATTGAAATAAAAGATACCTTGGGATGGGAGCTTGCAGTGAAGATCCCAGAGTTTAACTCTCCTTTGTCTCACTTCTCTACATTCTGTGTGGCCCAAGATTTGACATCGGGTAGACAGTGTTGGAGCCCTGGCTTTACTGTTTCCCAGATCCACAATCCTGGCCAAGTCTGAGCTTCACTTTCCTTCTCTATAGAAAAAGAGAGCAATAGAAGTTATACTGCCTGCCTCTCAGCTGTGTGAGAAGTTCAAATGATAGAATAAGTGTGAGAGCCCTTTGCAAAGCTCTTCGAACCTTCTACATGAATTATTGTCATGGCCGTATTAGGAAGTTAATCTGCAGGTTCACATATGTGCTCATGCAGGTACAGGTGGACTGAGACATTACCCACAATGGACACATGTATAAGCAGCCCCATCTATGTGTAAACGTATACATACATATCTGATTTTAAGCTGGACCTCAAATACATTGACCATAGTCAAAAGTGCATAGTCCCCCCAAAAAAGTGTGCACATATGTGCAGTCTCGTAGCTATGAAATGAGAAGATCACAGCATTCCACTTCTCTCTAGACTAGTCTTCTAGGAGCCCCCAAAAGACACCCTTTCTAAACTCCCCCACTTCATCCTGATAGTGTCTCTTTTGCCCTTGCTGGGGCTACTTCCTGGCCTCCATCTTGTTTGCATGTTAGCACAGCTGCTGCTAAAATTCAGACTGCAGCGTGTGGTGTCCACACGGCTGGAGAGCATGGGTCCTGCCCAGCTGCTCTGGGAATAGCACTGCAACTCCTTCCCGCACAATGTATTTATAGCCATGTTTGCAAATAGCTGACAACATTTTCAGAGTTTTTTCAAAACACAGTTAATCCAGCCACAGGAATAGTCACTGGCCCAAAGGCCCTGAAGCTAAAAGAAATTTTAGGCAATAATCCTAGTGAAAATTAGTCACAGAACCAAAAGGAAATTGAATCTCACCCCCCTCCTTTTTCTCTCTTGACCATCATCCCTCCTGTGACCCTCTTTGGTCACTTCTTATTCTCAAGATCTCTGAGAATAAGGTATGGGGACATGGTACCATAGAGCAGATTTGCTTCAGAGAGAGCCTGAAGCATATCATCAGACCATGAAGCTTTAAGAGGAAGGGGGAAAGGAAGGGGAAGTAAGAGCATTGAGGATTAAGAGCAGAAAGCACATTACTGGAGAATTAGTAACGATCATCCCAAAAGGGAGAAGCCTAGTACCCACTTTAAGGCCAACTAAAATTTCGGTGGTTGGATACCTTTCAAGTCAAATGATAGAGTATCCCATCCTTTCCTCAATCTGTGGGCTGTAGACTCACAAATTGTTTTGCTTATCTGCTTGCTTGAAACACTAAAGCGAATCTCTAGTGTGGAATTGAAGAGGTAAGCTTGATTAGAGAATAAGGTAGTCTTTCATGAAAGGAGCCAGCCTGGGGCTATAGTTATAGGGGTATAGGTAGGGTTACCATATCACTTATTATCAAAACTGGGGTGCTCTTGAGGATGGAAGAGAACACTGTTAATATTTTTATGGAATGATAGAAATAAAATAGGATTGTCACAGGCAGCCCAAAATGTGCGTTCATTCTAGAATTAGGATGTGTTTGTTACAGTTTTCTGAGAAAGAGAACACCATAAGAGCTCCTCACAAGGTGCCTTGAGAAATATGTGTGTTTGTGTGCATGTCTGTGTGTGTGTCTCTGTGTGGTTTTGTTTCATTATATGTCCAGGCTAAACTTGTTTGCATGAGTGTGAGTGAGAATGTGAGCATATCTAACTAGGTGTAACTATGGGTGCATGTGTCTGTGTGTGTGTCTGTCTGTGTGTGTGTGTGTGTGTGTGTGTGTGTGTGTGTGTGCATATGGATATAGGAAGAGCGGATGAGTGTGTGTGCACATGTACACATGTAAGGATGATGTAAGTCCTTCACTGAATTGCAAACTCAGTTCCAAGATACCAGCCACATAGTCCACTGCCTCATTTTACATGTGAGGAAACCAAAGCTTGGGAACTAAGATTTATACACTTCCACCACTTGCTTGGCAGTGGTAAAGGGTTGACTAGCAACAGTCACAGTAATCCTGATTAGGTGTCAGATGCCAATCCATATGCATTGAAGTGAAAGCCTAGCTATTCCTTAAAGGTTTTTGCAAACAATGGGTACTTGGCAAGTGCAAAAAGAAGCTTCTTAAGTCACTTCGAAGCGCCTGAAAAGGCTAGGCTTGGGTGCCAGGGGAATATTTAACTGATGGCTGGTTCCCTTGGCCCTGTTTCTCTGAAGGCCACTGTTAAGCAATGGAAGCTTTGAATATCATTTGATGTCATCCTTCTCATCCCTCAGCAGTTGTCATTTGCCTTAGAAACAAACCTTGGTCTCCAGGAGAGATCCACTGAAAGTCTTCACAGGATTCAGGCTAGATATATCCCAGGCTGGCATAGGAGACAGGCCAGCCTCTCTCCCCTAGACCCTGACCTCTCCCCCTGGACTCTCCCCCTGGACTCCAAGGCAAGAGAAATGCTACAGATGTTCCAATGGAATTAGGGACTGGGGCTAAGAATGTGTGCCCCAGGAGACGGGTAGGCAGCTGCCTCATTAGCCCTCGATTGTTTGATCTGTAGCTGAGGAATTGGCCATGCAAGTGAGGAGAGCCCCATAATAATGAAGCCAAAACAACCAACTGTGGATCAGTTCTCATCTGAACAAACTGAGCCTGCTTGAGTTGTCAGTCTGCTGCACAAAGGATGAAGCAAGACTATGGGGTACCGTAGCAAAGGTCTGGGGAAACTGTTCAAGTTTTATATCATATAAGTACTCCAGTTTACAGTCAGCCAATATCCACTGGGCATTTACTGTGTACCTAACACCAAGCTAGATGTTTACATATATGAATTATATCATTGAGGCCTTACAATAACCTTGTAAAGACACTCCAAGAAATAATTACCAATAATTTGGCCAAAGTAAAATGGCTGCAACTTCTTGACTAAAAGAAATTATTGATAGCCTACTGCATGCCAGGCATTATGCTAAAATTTTTTCCATGGATTATCTCACTTAATCCTCAAAATAACTCTGTGGGGGGATGCTTCTCACTCCAATATTTTCCACATAAGGGTGCTGAGGAGCAGAAATATTAGGTCATTTATCCAAGGTCCAGTGTTAGCACTTACAGTAAAGCCAGGATTCAAATACTGTTGACTCTCAAGCCTAGAGTCGCCTCTTCCTGCTCCTCTGTGGATACCAGTATATGCCTCTAGATCGTGTTCTCTCTCTCTCTCTCTCTCTCTCTCTCTCTCTCTCTCTCTCTCTCTCTCCCTCCCTCCCTCCCTCCCTCCCTCCCTCCCTCCCTCCCCTCCTCTCTCTCCCTCTCTCTCCCTCTCTCTCCAGTACAGGGTATTAAAATCTGGGAGTTTGAGCATGCTGGGCACATACTCTACCACTTAGCCACAGCGCCCAGCTCTCAAATAACTCATAAAGCCCTTTGCAGCTCTGGCATTGTAGAGGCCAGCCAGCTCTATGGTCCTTCCCTATTAACTCCAGCAGCCTTGAGTCACCTGACCGTGTTCTCCTGTCATTCTTCTCTGCCCTGTTGGGTCTGCCCATGTGTCATGCCTCTACACTAGCAGACTGGTGAGCGTCTCCTAATCAGCTTAGTCTGAATTGTTCGGGGGCTCTAACTCAGCTTCCTTACTTCTTCATGTCCCAGGAGATTCCCTGGGACAAGCTGACTAGCTAGACTAGCCAGAATTGGTGAGTTCCAGGTCCGGCAAGAGTCCCTGGCTCAAACAAGTGGCATGCAATAGAAAACATCTGGATCGACCTCAGGCTTCCACGTGCATGTGTACACATGTGCATGCACATCCACGTAAACATGCAGAACACATGAGTTCTGTCACTGTTCTGCATGTTTTACCCCTCTTCCCTGGGTACTTTACTACCCACAACATCAGTTCCCTCATTGGTAAAAATCAGTGGTTTTCATGTTTGTTTGTTTGTTTTGTGTGTGGGGAGTGGGCACATGTGTGGAGGTTAGAGGACAACGTTCAGGGTCTTTTTCTTCCACCCTGTGGGTCCTGGAGATCAAACACAGGTCACCAGGCTTGGCAGAAAGTGCCTTTACTCATTGAGGCCTCTCCCAGACCCAAAACACCAGCTTGTGTTGAAAAGTGTGAAAGAGCTCCGATGAAGATAAAATGCGTGCCAAAACATTTCGATTTGTGTTACGTCTTCTGAGTATCAGGTGAGAGAATGGCTTAGAAATATTTGGTGGGCCCTGACGTACTCCTCTCTCAGGAGGAGCTGCTGTTGTGAATATGTTCTGCGCCCTGCCTGCCCTTCTCTACACACAAAAATTCAAATTTGCCCAGCCTAGCTAATGTCCTGTCCCCCGGCCCTGTTTGCTCTGTGGACTAGGTAACCACCATCTGCTTCTGCAATCTCTATGACAGAGTCACAAGATCCTTTTTCCTTTCCCAGAAGCAAATTTTGCCAGACTTTTATGTACAGAGAGGCTTTTTTGTTTCACCTGCAAGAGTGGGGCCATGCAAGTCGGTAGGACAGACATATTTAGAAAATGGGGCTTGTCTCTTAGGATGTTATTATAAACCCATTATTGTGGGTGAGGAAACTGACCTCAGAGAAGTGACATAGATAATAAATGGTGAGTTCTAAGTTGTGTGTGTTTGTGTGAATGCCTATCTGAATGCCTATGAGAGGTGAAGAATCTGGATTTGCTTTTCAGATAGCCATCAGTCTCCAGGAATAAAACTAGGCAGGAAGTCTAATGAAAGCTAAGTATTCGACCAAAAAGATACTATGCACTGCATTTCTTCATGTGAGTGTGTGTATATGTGTGTGTGCACGCACTGATTTGTGTGCAGGTACATGTGTATATACATACATGTGAGGGCTAGAGGCCAATCTAAGTTGTCATTCCTCAGGAGCTGTCCATCCACTTTGTTCTTTGGCAAAGGGTCTGTCACTGGGAACTGGGGCTCACTGCTTTGGCTGGGCCAGCTGGCATGAGAACTCCAGGGATCTATCTGGCTTCACCTTCTCACTGCTGGGATTACAAGTGTGCACCACCGCACTTGATTTTTCATGTAGGTTCTGGGGATTCACACTTACTAGGTCCTCACTTTATCAACTGAGTTATTACCCAAGTGTGTGTTAACCTTTCTGTCTCCTTTATTTGCTTTGAGTTTCTTCAAGAGGATTCATTTCATTTTGCTAAATACAGCATATTTTGCTAGGTGTTGTGATGAAAAAGGGTCAAGGTGAGATACAGAATTAAATTATGCACCTGTTTGAACAAAGAGAGCAAACATCATACTTAAATCAAGTAAGACCATCGTGATAGCAAGAAGAACTAACAGGTGACACAAGGCTTCATAAAGGAGAATTGGGAGGAGTCTAGCACCTAGCACAATGCACTATAAATCATAAGTACTTGGTAAGTGTGCATTGAAATGAAGTGAGGGGCAAAGATGGGACAATGTGGAATGTTGCTTGAAGAAAGGGTATCCCTAGTGGTCCCTGTCTTTCATTCCAGGCATATTAATCAAAGCCAGATCCACGCTGTCTTCTCAGGCCTTATTTGCAAGGCTGCTTTAAAGGTATAATATGTTTGGATTTGTTTTTCCAAATCATTGTTCTTAGCAACCAAGGTCAGAGTTTTTGGCTTTTGCTTTGACTACTGGCCATATCCCTAAGAAATCCCACAGGAAACCCCAAGCTTTACTTTGCTCCTGGACACCTGGCAAATGACAGTCCTATTCTCTTGCCCTGTCTATGAATTCTTATTGGACTTGTGGAGGCCAAGCATTCTTTCTTCCTCTCTTTCCCTTGGGGACAATCAGGTTTCTGAGCTCCAGGGAAGAGCTGCGCTCTCACTCATCCTCTGACCAAGTCTGCAATTCCCAAAGCACTGTCTGCCTCCTCTGTTTTCCAGGTGCAGCTGGACAGGACAGAGTTCCCACACATCTGTCCTGTCCTTCCGTTGGCAGCTTGGCCTCCCAACCTCCGGTTTCCAGATCCCACCTAAATCAGTTCTCTTCAGGAAAAAAGCAAGCAAGCAAGACAAGTTCCTCTCTCGCCAGCCCAATAACATTCTGAGTAGGACAGGCAGATAGCATCCTGAGTTCTAGTGGATTCTGCCACATAAGTGTCTAGGGAATGATGACTGAAGCTTGCTTACTTCATACACAGAAACCCCACTTGATGAAGTCAACTTATAGCATATATATATGTATGTATATGTATATATACATGTATATATGTATATTTACATACACACACACATATATATATATTATGTTTGAGGAAAGAACTTTTGAACTTGGAATTCTAAGACATTAAGGCTGATCAGTTCTCCCTCAGCCTCTGGGCTCAGCCTCCTGCTTCCAGTCATGCCCAGAAGAAGAACTCAGTCGATTTTCTCGCTGCCGGAAGTGCAGAGTTTGGCCTAAGGCCCAGGTGAGGATGAGGATGACAGGATGACAGAGTTACCTAACTGTTTGCAACAAAGAATGCATTCCTCCGCACCCGGTCCTGCCCTAACATGTCCCTGACTGCCTCTCCCTGTGCCACCCCTCAATAAGCTTTTGTCCTTCCCTTCCTACATGAAGCTGCTATTGCCTATTTCAATAAATGGTTATCCAGTATGCAAGAGACCTTCGTTGTGTCCTTTGGGCCTGACCACATGTTCCTTTTCAGTCTTGGTGAGTTTTTAGAGGGGCCAGCTAGCTTCTTGTATGAAATACGCAGATGTGAGTCCTATGGCAGTAGTTACATCTAAAAAAAAAAAAAAGTTGGAGCCAGGAGTAGTGGTGCATACCTTTAATCCCAGCACTCAGGAGGCAGAGGCGGGCAGATCCCTGTGAATTCAAGGCCAGCCTGGTCTACAGAGTAAGTTCCAGGACAGACCCTGATGCAAAAGAAAAGAAAGAAAGAGAAAAAGGGGGATGGTGACATGGATTACCATGGCTAAGTATGTATTCCAAACTTGCCTCAGATTCATAGAAGGTAGGGGCTAGAAAGTCCCCACTGGCAACCTCAGCTGACCAGTAGAATCACCTAGGAACTGTGTTAAAAAATATAGTTTCACCGGACGGCGGTGGCACACGCCTTTAATCCCAGCACTCGGGAGGCAGAACCAGGTGGATCTCTGTGAGTTTGAAGCCAGCCTGGGCTACAGAGCAAGATCCAGGACAGGCTCCAAAACTACACAGGGAAACCCTGTCTTGAAAAAAAAAAAATAAAAAAATATATATAGTTTCTCTGTGGTGAAAGACGAACCCACTAAATCAGAATTGCTGGAGTACAGCCTTCAACTCAATAATTTAATTAATTTCATTTCTCGCTGGACCTGGTGCCACAGGTCTGTAACCCCAGCTATCTGGGAGGCTGAGGCAGAAAGCTTGCCTGAACAACTTAGACCCTGTATCAAATATTTTAAAGTGCAAAACTTGCTGAGGATGTGACTCAAAGCATGGTACTTGCTTAGCATGTGCAAAATTTCGGGGTTCAATCCCAAATACAACACACACACACACACACACACACACACACACACACACACACTCCACTGATAATATGGATCCATTTTTCTAGTTGAGTGTATTGATTGTTTCCTAGTTGAGGAAACTGAGGCTCAGGGAGACAGTGACCTATAACAAAGTGGCTAGACAGGAAAATAAGAGCAGGGAGCATGTGCTTGGATTCCCATCGGCCCCTCTGTGCATAGAATACTCATATTGCATTTCCTCATCTTCCCTGATCAATTACTTGCCTCCCCATGCTTTCATAACTGAGTGTTGTAATGGTGAAACTATATCAGATCATATCTTTGGACTCCAAGTCCTTGAGTTTGATCCCTGGAGCCAGACTCTTGCTGGGCAGATGGATATACCTGACCATTTGCCTCCGTTTTTTCCAGAGACAAAGGGTTTGGGCAGGAGAGATATGGTAGCCGTTTTTTTCCAAAGCAAAGCAGACTGCAAGGTTTCAAGTGTGTGAACTGGTAGAGATCTGCCAGTCCGAGCTAGGTGACCACTCAGACTGCTCTTGCGCTGAGAAAGCTGGAATGTCTAGTGGCAGCAGGTTACCCAAAGCTCAGGCTGACACTGAGTGTCTGTTTGTTTATCTCGGGGAAGTTTGGCCTCGTTCCCACTATTTTATCGCCGGCAGCCTCCTTAAGTACAAGGATAATGACATGTTTGAAAAATGCCTCAAACGTCAATTAGCCGGTATTGAGACAACCCCTGGGAGTTGTTTCTTCATGTCCTTGTTAGCTGTGCTTATCACTCTCCAATACTATGCTTAATCCCAGATCCTTGGCCTGCTTTCTTTAGGGATGAGGGAGGAAGTAGAATGGAAAGATGGCTAGTGTGCAGCAAGACATAATGGACTTCTTGGTAATTTTCATTTGTGTACATTGTGATGAGCGTGGTGCCAAACAAAAGAGAGCACTGTGGACAAAGCTGACTGATAGTCAGTGTCACGTTCACTTTGCTATGTGATTATAGACTAAGCCCTTACTCCTCTGTGCTTCAGTTTCCCACCTACACGACAAGCAGCTTAGACTGGGAGCCTTTTGGGTCTGACCAAGTGATGGGAATTCAGTTACTCACGTTGTCAGATCAGGGGTGGGCACCCAAGGAGTGATGCCTGTTCCCTACATTCATGGTTCTCTCTTCATCTCATTATGAATCCACTCTTAGAGAAAGTCCTTCTTGCCCTCCAAAGGCTAGAAATATAACCTTCAAAGCAATTTAGCTATGTTCTTGCCCCATCGTGTTGGCTTTGGTGGCCATATTTCAGCCCAGGCTGGCTCCACCGCACTCTGAGTACTTCAAACACAACTAACAGCTGCTTTTCTTAGCACACATGTGTTTCCAGGGACATTGGTAGCTCTGCTTCTCGTGACCTCCTCCGTGGTTCTCTCTTGCTCTGCTCTGCAACATCCATTGGGTTTTTGAGAACATTGACTTCTTCAGCCACACATCCCTCTAACTAGGTCACCTGCTGGCACCGGCTCAGTGCCAGAAGCCTGTGGTTTCTCTGACTGGAAAGGTCTTGATTCATCCTGTTGTGGGGAACTCTTTAGCTTGGCAGATGTTTTGCGCTAAGGATTTCTTCTTTGCCTAACCCTTCTCCTGCCCACAACCATCCCCCTTCCTCCTAACCCACTCCTCCCAGCCTCGCCCCTCAGCCCTCAGGGATAAAGAGATGATCTGTGCCTTACAACAGGCCACAGTAGATTGCCAGGAAGATCTAACCTTCTTCCATCCATGGTGTCATCAAAATCCAGCTCAGGGAACTTTTAGCATCTCCCCAAACCACAACTAATGAGTACATGATCTAAGTAAAACTCATGCGCTTGCTATGCCAGCAAGCATTAAGGCAAGACCTCTAATCACCTCCATCCAACCAACTTGCTCTCCCTAAGCCACTGCTATTGGAAAGGTGCGTACTTCCCCATTACAAGCCCCAAGCCTAGCACTGAGCCTAGCTAGGTCGTAAGTAATACTCAGTGAATACTTGTTAAATGAATAATAACAGAATGAATGAAGACTTAACAGACCCAAAGGCCAATGGAAACAGTACTAGCTGATCTAAGAGACCCGAGTCTGCCACTAACACATGCCGCAACTTAGGATATTTTCCTTTTTGTCTCTTCTCTGGGCCTGAGTCTCCACATGCTGAACTGAATGGTCCCTTAGGGAACTCCCACCTTTGTAGTTCATGAGTCTGATCTGTACTCCTGTGTCAAATACCACTCTACCCCTATCGCCAGAAAAAAAAAAAAAAAAAAAAAAAAAAAAACAAACAGAAACCTTCATCTTGTTACCAGATAATATTGGGCTCATGCTGATGGGATAAATGAACATGACTCTTAATTTGGAACCAAACTAATTTCAGAGAAGCCAATGCCTCCAACCATGCCAGTGGGGTGGCTGATAGGGTTTCATGTTCATGACTTTAAAGACAAAAACATCCAGGATCCCATCTTGTCCCCTTTATTTTGATGCCCCATAAAAAGTATGTTGATCTGAGTGTATAGGAGCACACCTGTAATGTCAGAACTGCAGAGATTGAGCCAAGAGGGTTGTGAGTTTGAAGCCAGCCTAGGAAACTCTCTCTCAAGAAGTCTTCACTGGGCTCTAGCAGTGGTTGGAGTGGGTAGGCTTCTGGAGATCTGAGAATTCCCTGGTCATGACAAAACAAATCCTTTTCCCCTAATGTAAGCACATAAATCTTGATTTTAAAGTCTCATCCATAAAAATATTAACTCACACAGGCCAGCCTGTCTAGGATGAAAAAGAGAACTATGTAGAAAAGCAGAGATGAAAAAGAGAACTATGTAGAAAAGCAGAGATGATAGATTCTCTCTTACTTGGCCATTCCTTTTTTTGTCCCTCTGGATTGAGTTTCTGTGGGCTCTGTGGTTAAGGCACATGAACTTTGAAGGCTTAAAAAAAATCTTGCTAAAAGAACTTCCAGTCCTGAAAATTTATGATCCTCTAATTCCAAATATGTAACAAATAGGAAGATTTGTTCTGTGTATGTTCTTGCAGTGTTCTGAGTCAAGCTGCAGCTGGGCTTTGGGCAATGGCTACATGGATGTGTGCTGAGTTTCTAGGGGAGACAGAGGCTGCTTTGTAAGGAAAGGCAGAACATATTTATCTATCTGACCAAAAAAAAAGTATGCAGCCTAAAATGTGTAATCAATCATTTGGAAGTGGATCGCCCACACCTCTTTCCCTCACACAGCTAGGCTCCATGTTCCAACTTCAGCTTCTGATGTTCTTTCTCTGAATCTGAGATTACTCAGGCCTACAATGTGCTTTTCCAATGACTCCTCTGGGGTTACTTTCAGTGTTTGATTTGAAGCAAGGAACAAATTACTGAGAAGTAGTTAGATCTTGCTATGCCTGCCTATAAAGTGACATGGTATGTTGACGTTAGTTAGTTATAGTTAGGGAAAAACCTTTGGATCCTCAGGGCCCGTAGCACAAGAATGGATTGTAAAGGAAACATGTGGAAATGTATGAAGTATAATTGTTTCTACAGATGCGCCTATTTGCATTGAAATTTGGTCCCCTCAAGGGTCCTTCCCACATGTTATGGGACAAATGTCTCATAGAAGGATGTTGACAATAAATGTACCACACAGATCAAATCCCTTTGGCATACTTAAGCTTTCCTGGTGTTATAAATAGGAGGGAATGAGCCTGGATTCAAATGTGTTATGCTGTCACAAAGTAATGTGTTGCTGTTAGGAAAGGGCTTGGAGGATCCCATGGTTGGGAAAGGGGCCAAAGGAGGCCCATTATTTCAAGAAGGGGAAAGCTCAGTGTCCCTATCTACTGTCAAAACACTACTGGAGCTAAGTGACTAACAGCAGGTTCTTGCTTGACCCCCTTAGATCATGGTGTAATGACAAGAATAGAGCTGGCAAGCCCCCTGGGCATCCTCCAGACTAGCCATGCATTGAGATGGAGCCAACCAGTTCTCAACACTCCTAGAACTATCAGTGTGCTTTTTCCCAGAGCATCACCTTTCCACTGGCCGGGAGAATGGTAGATCTTCCTTCTTATCCTGTTGGAAGTAGTCTTGTGAACTCCCAATCTAGCAAAATAAGAAGGGATTGCCCACAATTTTGAATTATGGAATGACAGGGATCAGTACAGATGAGTGAAAGCAATGTTGGGACTTGATTTATCCTCTGAACTGGCAAGTGTCTATTAAATTTCTTTCATATTGTATCAGACTTTATTTTATGTAAGAATATACATATACCTTCAGTCAGAATGACAATCATTCAGAAAACAACTCAAATAAAATATAAATTCTGGTATTATTGTAGCCAAAAAGTGTAACCTTATATACTGTTGATGGGAATGTAAATTAGTCTAGCCACCATGAAAATCATTATGGAAGTTTCTCAAAAAACTAAGAATGGATCTACCATATGAACCAGCTATACCACTCCTGGGTATTTACCCAAAGAACTCAAGTCAACATACCACAGAGACCCTTACACAACAATATCAGTATTATTCACAGTAGATAAATTACAGATCCAACCTAGGTGTCCAACATCAGAAAAATTGATGAAGAAAATATGGTATATATACACAATGGAATTTTTATCCATAAAGAATGAAGTTATATCATTCCTAGGAAAATTGAAGCAATTGGAGATAATCATATTCAGTGATTATTAATTACATATGTCTTGTAAAGACAAATAGTATGTTTTTTTAATTTATGGATTCTATATTTTATACAGATAAATAAAATCATGTGTATATGACATGAAAATAAAAGTGAAACTGTCTAAGGGAGCAAAAAAGACTAATAGGAAAGGGTAGGATAAAAAAAGGGAGGTGAGAGGATGTGTGTATGGAGGTCTATATGCTCCAACTACATTGTATACTTGTATAGAAATGTGTTTATGAAACCCAGTACCATGCATAATGAACACTGTTCACACACACACACACACACACACACACACACACACACACATTTATATAAATGTCTTACTGCGTATGTTATATGTGATGAAGTCATACAAGTAAACACTCCAAAATCTGAGTTCAAATCACAATCTGCAGTTCTCTAACTTTGTAAATTGTATGTCCTTGGAGGAAATTACTCAGTCTAATCAAGATCAAGATAATAATAGTATTACTTCATAGGGTTGCTGGTGGTTTCCGTGAATCAATAGGTATGAAGTATTTAAAGTGCCTTGCACACATAAATATTTGATAAGTATTAACTATCATCATGATTATATGCTTTATGTGCTATATACTTTAACATGTTTTGTGCCATTTTATCTGTGAGAAGGTTCAAGAGGGGAATTTCTCTTCTTTTCTTTTCTTTTTTTTTTTTAAGACAGGATCTTGCCCAGACTCTGAAACCCACTATGTAGCCCAAGCTGTCCTTGAATTTATGATCCTCCTGCTCCAGCCTCCCACGCAGATGTAATTACAGGCCTGGATTGGGCCAAACTCCAGAGAAGGAATTGTCATCCTTATTTTAAAGATGAGTAGTTGAAGCTTTAGGGGTTAGGTGCCTTATGTAAGGTCATTCAAGTGAGATTTTTTTACTTATTACAGAACTGACTGTAATGTGGAGTGGAAAATTCTAGTACCCCGGTGCACTCTTCTGGCTGGGGACAATAGGGAAGGTTTGCTGAAAGTGATGAGGAAGCAATGAGAAAGGCAAAGTATCTGATTGGCTATGATAAAGGTCAGTCCAGCCATCCCAGGTCAAGGGTGCCTAGTGAGTTAGTGAACAACATAAAGTGTACCTCCTCCTGCATTTTCCTTCTAGGGTCATAAGCAGGAGGAGAAGGAATCCGAAGAGGAAAATACAAGGATATGGGAGCCATGTGAGGAGCAGCCAAGAGTAGTTCTGGGACACGTGCAGGAGTGTGCTATATGGGAAAAGGAGGAAAGCCTACAGTAGCAAGCCTTTTCACAATAACCACAAGATCAGGGCCCAGGCATGGCGGTATGTACTTGGGAAACAGAGGCAGGTGGATCTCTGTGAGTATAAGACCAGCCTGGTCTAGATAGTGAGTTCCAGGACAGTCAGAGATACACTGCCTGAAAAGAAAAAAAGAAAGAAGGAAGGAAGGAAAGAGAGAGAGAGAGAAAGAAAAAAAGAAGGAAGGAAGGAAGGAAGGAAGGAAGGAAGGAAGGAGGGAGGGAGGAAGGAAGGAAGGAAGGAAGGAAGGAAGAAGGAGAGAGATTCAGGACTAGGGCAGGAGAGATGATTCAACATTTAAGAACACTTGATGCTCTTGCAGAGAACTCAAGTTCCTTCCCATCACCCACGTGGTGGCTCACAACCATCTGTAACTTCAGTTCTAGGGGATCCAGTAAACTGTTCTAACATCCAAGAGCACCAGGCATAGAAACGGTACACAGATACACAAGCAAACAAACACTCATACACACATTTTTTTAAATTTCACAACTGTTTGGGTACTGCATTGAACTCTTGATTTATTAGCCCTGGAAACTTCATCTGACGGGCCAGGTGGCCTCTTGGACACCAACTGTGTGCTCAGTCCAGTGGTAGGCTGTAGGGCACCAAGTGTTTTCCAAGAAGTTTCCAGTTTAAGTAAGTGACTATACTTGGTCATGTGTGAATTGTGGTAACCGGATGGTGAAGTTGTTTTTAAGTGGATTGTATCCTGTAATTCATAAATAGGACTGGGCAGGGAATGGTAGAAGAGGGTAGAGCGGGTAACAAAACTGCCATGGAGCACGAGAACACTGATTGGGGAAGACAGTGCAGAGAAGGGAGGTGAAGAGTCGATTAGAGGCGAGAGAAGATACTCTGCTCCCTTCCCACCTGAGCGGCAAGCCAGCCTTCGAGTCTAACATGTGGGCCAAGATTCTTGGCCAGGCCTAAGCTTGGGAAAACAGCGAATTGAAATACAAGCCTTCATCTTCCCACAGAGAGATAAAAGGAAGAAAGGAAAAGAGAGAACAGCTGAGGTGCCTTCAGCTCCTTCAAATGCTGCTCTAGATACTCTTTAGATGTCCTTATATGGGATAGGAGAGCTGTATTTCAAATTAAGATCGTTATCACTCCCGCTGCTGCTGCTGCTACTGCTGCTGCTACTGTTGCTGCTGCTACTGCTACTCCTCCTAAATGCTCCCAGCAGTGCTACCAATGCTACCAGCATTATAAAGAGCCTGCACTTGGGCACTGACCTTTCCTGCTGGGATCACAACTGAGGAGGACCTGAAGACTATTTCAGAACCTTCCATTATGATGTCTGGTAGGCAATTCCCTGGACCAGCCCTTCCCAATGGAGGTGGGAATTCATTTGCACCTCCCTGTAGGCCAAGCCTTGCTTGTGCAGCAGGGACAAAAGCATCCACTTGGTCCTTCTCCTACACGCCAGAACGTTGAGAAATTGAGAAGAACCTTCACTGGGCTGGAGAGATGGCTCAGCAGTTAAGAACACTGGCTGCTCTTCCAGAGGACCCAGGTTCAATTCTCAGCACCCACATGGCAGCTCACAACTGTCTGTAAACTCCAGTTCCAGGGGATCCGACACCCTCACACAGACACACATGCAGGCCAAACACCAATGCACATAAAAATTAAATAAATAAATAAATAAATAAATAAATAAATAAATAAATAAATAAATAAATAAATGTTTAAAAAGAACATTTAACAAAAAAAAAAAAAAGAAGAACCTTCATAGGCCGTTGAGTCTGATACTTCATTGTACTGGTGGCAGCGTGGTGACTCAGAGAGAGGCACGGGACCTGACAAGGATCACACAGGAGAGCAGTGGCAGAAATGTCCCAAATCCATTTCACCTAGTTTAGAGGCCAGTGTGCATTCCCCCACCCTTTTATCTCCAAAAAACGTCCAGTCACTTGACTTGTCACCCAAGCTGGCATCAGATTGAGCCTGCAGGACTCCTCCAGAGCAGCAGTCCTCAACCTTAGCAGCCCATCAGAATCCCCTAGGGAACATTAAAAGGACTGGCATCCTGGCCCTGTCTCACCAAGTGAATCATCGTCTCCAAAGGAGGGACTCTAGTTTTTAAAAGCTCCCTAGGTGATTCTAATATACAGTCAAGATTAAGAATCATTGCTCTGGGAAAGCAAGCCCAACTCTAAGGGAACTTGAAGGACAGACGCCCACACTTTACAGACATGACTCCTTTTGATCCAGAACATCCCTCAGTAAGTCCCCAAACTCTGGCATGTGGAAGACCTAAGTGTTAGGGTCACATTGATCTCTTGTTACTGCTTTCCCATTACTCCATCTAAGAAATAGTTTACTTTCAGCCTTCTTATTCTTTTTAACATCATAAAGGCTTCTTAAGAGACTGCCTGCCTCTGGTGGGAAGCCCATAAATAATTTGACCCAATTTCTGGCTTTTCTCAGAGGTTCACTCACAAGACATATCTCTCTAGCTCCCTTTTAAGGGGTAGTGTTGAGTACTTAAAACTGTCAGTCGACCCCCACTCCAATTACTTGCCATTCCCAGACATAGACACTTCTTACTAAGCACCAGGCTGTTGTGGGAACCAGTGAAAAGCAGAGAAAAGAGAGACCTTGAGCCTGTGGACCTCCCAAGTCTACTCAACTCTCTACCTGATTATCAGGTTGGCTTCAGGCTATAGTAATGTATAATGATTTGCCTAGGAATGAGAAAGTAGAGTTGTGTGCCTTTTCCCACTTGCACACAAAAGAAAATGGCTTTTCTTTTTTTAGAATTATTAGGCTAGGGATATAGCTAAGTGGTAGGGTACTTGCCTAGTATGTGTGAACCCCTAAGTTCAATCTCCAACAGTTCAAAAAATAATTTTGAAGAGAAGAAAGAAAAAAAGATATATTCTACCAGTAAACCTAACCACTAGTGATAATCAATAAACAAACAAACAAAAAAACCTCACAGTCCCCATGCCTAGAAGAAGAGTTACAAGCAACTAATGACTGCTGAGGGAGAATCAGTCTTATCCAGGGAGGAGCCCCCTAACTGGCTATTCAATAATAAGTGGCCAACCTTAAAAACATATACATGCAAACAACACTAAACAGACTCAGTAACCTGTAGTAATATATTTATTGATTATATATCATATACATGTAACAATAATTAACGAAAAGGAGCTCATGAATTCAAGAGTGGGAAGAGAAGGGAGGGGGACCTGGGAAAGGCTAGAGAGAGAAGATGGAGTGGAAGATGATGTAATATTTTAATTAAAAATAAAAATTTAAAGTCTTTTTCAACATACAACATAAATTTGCCCTCGAATAATAAGGCAGGTAGGTAACACAAAATGAGCTCCATGGGTTGGTCGGTTGGTTTCTCTTCTCTACACTTTTTCTTCCATTTTGTTTTGGGCATCTTTTGACTTACTGGTCTTTTGCATGTTTGTTTGATTTTCATTTTGGTGGGCATTTTCTGTTTCTCGTTTTTGGTATCTGTTTTTGTATCTGGATTTTTTTTTTTTGAGAGAGAGGGTACATAAAGGTGGGTGGGGAGGGAGGTGGGGAGGACCTGGGAGGAGTTGTGGGAGGAGAAACAGGATCAAAATATATTGTATGAAAAAAATTAAATAAAGTTAAAAGCAATAAAACAAAAACAAAACTGGAAGGGGTTATTAATAATGTTTGGCAGCTTAGAGTCACTTTGCTTTTTTTTTAAGTCTTTTATTCTCCTCAGTTTTATTGAGGGTTAATTGACAAATAAAAACTGTAAATATGTGGGTTTTACAATGTGATGACACAAAGTATGTATACATTGTGAAATGATTACCACAATCAACATAATTAACACATCCATTACCTCATATAGTTACTCTTGCTTGTGGTAAGATCAGTTAAGATTTATGTTCATAGCAAATTTCAAGTATGTATTACAGTGTTATTAACTACACTCATTGTGTATACTTTAAGTCTCTAGAACTTACTCACCTTATAACACGTTTTTACTCTTTGGCCAACATCTCTCCATTTCTCCTACCTCTCAGTCCCTGCAAACCACTATTCTACTCTTTGCTTCAATGTTTCTAGATTTCACAGACATGTGAGATCATGTAATTTGTCTCTTTGTGTCTGGCTTATTTCAGTTAGCAGAATGTACTCCAGGGTTATTCATGTTCTTGCCAATAGCAATATTTTCTTCATTTTTAAGGTTAAATAACATTCCATTGTGTAAAATTACCATACATGCATTCTCTATCCTTTTATCTACTGACAGACACTTAGGCTGATTTCATATCTTGGCTATTATGAATAATGCTACAGGGAGCGTTGGAGTGTAGATATCTCTTTGCACATATTGATTTCTATTCCTTTGGATATATACTCAAAAGGAAGACTGATGGATTATATTGCAATTCCATTTGTAGTTTTTAAAATAACCTTCATACTGATTTTCATGATGATTACAGTCATTTACATTCCCATCAGCAATGTACGAGAGTTCCCTTTTCTCCACACCTTCACCAGGACTTGGTTTCTTTGTTTTTTAAAAGACCATCCTAACCGATGTTAGATTCATTGTGATTTGGTTTTTATTGATCTTCTCTGTTCGGTTTATGATGTTGAGCATCTTCTCTTAAACCTGTTGGCTATCTGTACACCTTCTTTGAAAATAGGTCTCTTCAGTGCCTTTACCGGTTTTTAACTTCGATTATTTGTATTTCGCTATTGAATTACATGCGATCAGTTACAATAGTCACACATGCTTCGCTTTGCTTTTGTACTTTTGCCAAGACCAATGTTAAGGCTCTTTTGCCCCATGCTTTCTCTTAGAATCTTCAGGTCTTATCGTTAATGCTTTAATCTATTTCAAGTTAATGTTGTACGTGGTGTAAGCTGGTGATCAACTTTGCTTTTGTTTCTTTCTTTTGAGACTGAATACATGGTGGGTGAGTACTCTGCCACTGAGCTACCCCTCCAGCCCTAATTGCATTCGCTTTCTGGTTCATTTCCAGCTTTCCCAGTAGCGTTTGTCAAAGAGACTTTTCATTTCCTAATTATGTATTCTCATTACTATTGTCAGAGTAGTTGACCATATGTGTGTGCATGTATTTGTAGGTTCTCTACTCTGGTCCATCGGTCTATACCTCTGCTTTTAGGATATCATTTTACTATTTTGGTTACTATAGAAATATATTGTGATTTGGAGACACAAAGTGTAATGTCTCCAAGTTTGTTCTTTCTCAAAATCGCTGTAGCTATTCAGAATCTTTAGTGACCTATTTTCTGGGACAAATATTATTGGAATTTTCAAAACAATTTTGTTGAATCTGTTTATGACTTTGGGTAGCGTGAACATTTTGACAGTATTAATTCTTCTATCCCATGAGCACAAAATACTTTTGATTTGTGTCTTTGATCTTTCATCAATATCATAACAGTATATTGATCTCTCACATTCATGTCCAAATTTATGTCTAGTAATTTTATGTTTTCATGTTATTGTTGTTTATTTATTTAGTGTGTGTTTGTGATATGTGTGTGGGCATGCATGCTATGATGCATGTATGAATGTTAGAAAACAAATTTATGGAGCCGATTCTCTCCTTCTACCTATGTGTGGATCCTGGAGACCAAACTGAGGTCATGAGACTTTCACAGAAAGCTCCTTTATTCACTAAGCTATCTCACTGACCCAGTATCTTTTTTTATTTTAAGCAGTATTTCTATCTCCTCTCTTCACCAGATTCCTACTCTTTCTTCTACCCCCTTCATCTAGAAATATACTTGTTGAATCTGGACTGATACCCTGTGGGCATTTAAAATGTAAAATCAAACCTAGAATAATAATGAAACCTCTTTGAAGTAGTACTATAGGCAAATAGTTTATTATATTCAGTGGTAGTTGTTGCTGTGGAGAAAGTTTGACTGCCTCACCATGCCCCTCCCAGTAACCTTTCATTGGGCAGTTCTCTAGGCCTCCATCTTGCCTTCCACTTGTAACTGTCCCCTGCCTCCTCTCAGAGCCTCAGCTGAGAGATCTCCTCGAAAGGAGTGGCTAAAGTAGGACACCCCCCCCCCATCTTGTGGGCTGGAGCTGAGTCACATCGTGTCCAGTCAGGGAGCAGGTGATGATGGCCTCTTGTGAAAGAGCTTGCAGAGAAACTCCAATCCTGCTCAGTCTCTGAGGGTTTGAATAAGGAAGCGTTCACATGGGTTAAATCCACACTTCCCTCACTGAATTTCTGGTTCACTGTGATATCTGCTCTTTTGTCCCTTAAAGCTGAGTCACTGTGGACAAGTGGCTTGCATGGAGTCTCAGTGTTCTCAGTCCAACAAGCAGGTACACTAATAGGTCTACTACCTCTCCCTACAATTGTATAGATTAAAGCAGGTAAAATTCAGAGAAGAGGATGTCTCCAAACTGTTAGGGTCTTTCTCCATCCAGGTCCCAACAGTAGTAGCCATTGTTGTAAGAGTTAAAGGCTGTATCTGACACTTTCTAACTCCCACACCACTTCCCCAATCCATGGTTAGGCCCATATTTTTCAGGCCTTGGTGGTTAAGTCTTTGGGAAAGGACAGTTAAGAAGTCTGGATACTAAGAAGGACCATGGGCATGAGGTCCTAGGATGAGGACCCTGAAAGGAAGAAGACAATGCTCAACATGACCAACATGACCAACTTAGGCCTTGGATAAAGGCTTTCTGTACTCTCTCCCTGAATTATTCCCCTCTAAAAACTTGGGGTCCCAGTCAGGCCTGTGGGTGCAGAACCACGGAAAACCATTGCTGGATCAAAGAAAGAACATAGTATACACTAAAAGCAGAGCTCTGTAGCACCTACAGGAATATGCCTTGCAGAATTCCAGCTACAGACAACAGAACTGGCCCAAGGGTTTGGCCCCAACACTGAAATGTAGCCCAGCATTTGTGCTGAGGTCACAGTTGCTACATGGCAGGGTCACTAATATCAGTCTATTCCTAGGAGACACAACTCCTCTGACTGCTGGCTGACCTTGGCTTCATGAAGCCTTGGTGGCCCTGCCAAATCTTCCTTGGAGTACAGGGGAGGCCTAAATTCTTCCACCAAGATTTTTCCCTCCCCCTCCCACCCCTCTCTCGAGCTTTCACTTACATTCATCAGGCTTACATTGCAGCCCCTTGTCTCTCCCAACATTCCTCTCTATCTGATCTCATCTCTCTTAATAAATTCTCCTTTCAAAATCCATTTTGCTGTATGCTTCTCTCAAGTCCCAGACTAATACAAACTCTGCTCAAGTTGAAGTTAAGTATATTGGCTAGAGTCTGGGCCTGAATTTAGGGTTTTGTGTAATGGGAAGCCTCGGGCCAACTTTAGAAAGCAGTAAGTCTCTAAACATTGGAGAAGTAGCCCTAAGGTTTAGAGAATGTGAATGATCTAATGTATTGCTCTGCTTTACTCCAAATCACTATCTCAGACAAATGAGTTGTATTTTTTAATATTTTTGACAAATTATTTATTTGTTTTACATGTATGTACATACTGTACATACTGTGTGTGCCTGGTGCCCTCAGAGGCCAGACAAGCATGTCAGATCTCCCTGAGACTGGAGTTACAGGATGGTTGTGAGCCTGTCTCACCCAGAAGAGCATCCAATTCTCTTAACCACTGAGATGTTTCTCCAGCCCCCATTTTTTAAATGCCTCAACTTACTGTCTTATGTGTCTTCTTGTGGAAGAAGATTTTTGTATTTCTTTTTCTTATACAGTAAGAGCTTTATTATAAACAAATGACTTCACATATGACGTTCTGGTGGCAATTACACTTAGAACTGCTCATTTAAAACATTTAAATGTGACAGTATAGATGTGCAGTACCCAAAACTTCCAGAAAGTATTTAACCAGGTAGCAGATGTCACGGCTCATCTTGGAATAGACAGAACAACAGTCTTACTGTAACTGAATCCCAGGCAAGTGCTCGCTGGCTGCTCCTGTATCTCCAGGAGCAAAGGATATCTTGACACAGGCATTACTGAGCCAGCAGTTCATAGCTGGTCCTCATTCTAACTGCTAAACTTAGGTTCACATTGTTTGCTTTGTGAGGAAACTGATGGCTACTGCCTTCCTTCTGTTGAGAACTGTCACTCAAGGTACTCACATCATATCCATTCGTTTCCAGAGAGATGAGAATTTCATCTTCTCCACAAAGCAAGCCACCTGGAACTTATGGATGCTATCCAAAGTTGCTCTCTAGTTAAGCTCAGATAACAGGAAAACATCATTTTCTTGGAACATAAATCTGTTGATCCCACAGGAAACAAGAGGATAAGAAAACCTATAGTTGAAGGTCAGCATCCTGGTTACAGACTGTTATTTCCCAGGTGTACTTCACCAATTCTAATTTCTGTGTTGTTAAAAAAGATCTTTGCATTCTCACTATTAGCCAGTCATCAGAACACACTGATGTCACTGTTGGCTCAAGTCCAGAATTCCAAAACAATAGAAAAACAAGGGGAAACCTGTCTAATAGCACAGTTAACTTCATTATGCCAAACTCCAAGATGCAGCAGCCACGGGGAACAGAAAATGGCCTTTCTTTCTTTTTTTCTTCCTTCCTTTCTTTCTTTCTTTGAGACAGGGTCTTCCTATGTAGCTCAGGCTTACCTAGATCTCACAATCCTACTATCACAGCCTCCTGGGTGCTGAGACTACAGACAAACACCACCACACCTGGCCAGAAAAAAAATCTTTCCTTAATTGCTTTGTCATATTGCCTGAGAAATACTTACTCTTGTTTTCCACTTTGGATCAAAACATCAAGAAATCAAACTCCCATTTTGCCACTAACAAACCCTATCACCTTGGACAAATACCTTTAAGATCTAGGACTTTCCCTGTCTGGTTTTCAGGGTTGTTAGTGTTTTTCTCTACAACTTCTTTGTGCTACCTCAGTTATGGTCTTTCAAACTTGTGCACTTAAGGGTTCCTAAAGAACAGTGGTGTATTGGGAAGAGAGGGAGGGGAAGAGAGAGGAGGAGGAGGGGAGAGGAGGAGAGGAGAGAGAAGAGAGGAGAGGAGAGGAGAGGAGAGGAGAGAGAGGAGAGGAGAGGAGAGGAGAGGAGAGGAGAGGAGAGGAGAGGAGAGGAGAGGGCTCTCAAAAGTCAGACACCCTGTCTGGGTGTCTGGGTGTCTGGGTGTCCTGCCTCCAACTTCCCCAGGCAGTTCCCTCACATACAGTGCTAGGCAACACACGTGGTGACCTACTTTTGCAAGAAAGCTCTTTCTGGAGTTGTGGTCTTTACCTTGCTGCTCTGCCCATGACAGCTCTGGGATTAAATAGCAGATACAGATATAGGGAACAGATGATCTGTGGCTCTAGCGTAATGAGCCAAATCAAAGAGCTTGTAAGGTTGAAAGACATTCTGGTTTTTAGCTTTGTATTTCTAGAAACCTCCCCCAGAGACTTGAAACTTAATCTGTTACAAGTCCTCCTAGGAGGGATTTGGGCTTAATTCCATCTTGGGGGAGATCAGGATGTTTTATTCCAAACCTCAACTCCTCTAAATCTAACGCTGTCCCCTTCTGAGGCCTTTGCTCTTCCCTATTTGATCTTATAAAGGAGTAAGTACCTCCTCGTGAGCCTGTGAGCCTCGCTCTCCCCGACCACCACATTTCCCTTCTGCCTCCTTTAAGGACCTCTCTCAGGTTTTGAGATAACCTTCTGAGTTTGAGCAAAAACCTTTCAGGCATCGAAGAGTGAATGGGCATCATTGTTAGTTGAGCTTTCTAGTTCCCAGGCTCCTTTGGGTCTTTGGGTTTCTCTTCACAGAGGTGGGTCTGAGGTTTCTGTTTCTTGTTTTCACCTCCCAAATGCTAACATTTCATCCAGAGCTTTTCATTCTGGTTTGGTACACTTATTTAAGCATCTTACAATTCTTACTGAAACTTCTGCAGATCTCTCTGCACAATGAGGGAGTCTCAGAGGCCTAGAAGACCACAACCAAAGAGAAACAGGATGAGCAGGGGACAGAGAGGTAGTTGTGCTTAGAATTACTGTGTGGTGGGGATCCCTTAGTGGTTCAAAACACCCATGAAGAAACTAAAGCGAAGCTCCCATCAAAAGGAAAGCCCATAAGAAATACCACCTACAGGCTCAAGAAGGGGATCTGACCTAGCATATCCAAAATATATGGGCCAATTTCTTCTTCTGTCCTGTAAGGCAGCAAGTGACGATGTAGCAGGACAGACAGACCAGAACTGGTGCCAGCGGGTAGCCTGAGGAATTCCCTTCTCCTTTAAAGGCCTCTGCTTGGGTAAAGTGGGATCCTTGGCTTTACCACGGGGGAAAAATAGTTTCAGGAAAAGCCAGTATGACGCAGTTAGAGTGTATTAAAAGACAAAATGAGAGAAACTCAGACAAGGAATAAGATGTAGCCAAATGTGGGTATGGGCTTCTCCCAGAGAATCATGATTGTCTTCATAGTAGTCACACATATTGATTTTTTTTTAATGGCTTCTGAAGCCACATCTCAAAAGGTTGCTAAGGACCCTTTTCGGTTTTGGCAAATGAAATCAGACATTAGTCCTGATGTGCACTGGATAGATAGCATCGCAGCTGATAAGGTGAAACCCTAAGTCACAAGGGTTGTGAGGAAAGTTAAAATGGTTTTACACCTTAAACGTCTTTATTTACGTTGTACGCAAAGGTTTAGTCTTCTTTGTAAAATCCCAGAAAAGAGTAGAGCCATATTTGAAAATCATATTAGCTTAGGCTTTGTAGTGGCTTGCATGACAAATGGCTCCCATATTCTTGAGCATTTGAGTACTTGGTTTCCAGTTGGTGGTGCCCTTTGGGTAGGTTTAGGAGGTGTGGTCTTGCTGGAAGAGGTGTGTTACTGGGGGAGGGGCAGGCTTTGAGGTTTCAAAGACTCCGCAGTTCACAGTTTGCATTCTCTCTGCTTTAGGCCTGTGATTCAAGATGTGTACTCTCAGCTTCCTGCTCTAGCTGCTATCTTGCTGCTTGCTGCCACACTCCCCACCCTGACAGACTCTTACCCCTCTGCACCCACTCGCCCAAATAAACCCCTTCTGAAAGTTGCCTTGGTCTTGGTGTTTTATCACAGCAATAGAAAAAAATAACTAATACAAGCCTAAAACGTGGTCGGTTCATTGCCATTTTAACATAAAATATCTCTTTATAAAGAAATATTAATTTTATGTCAGAAATTGTCACCACAAGTGTTAGTTGAACTGAAATTCTTTGTATGTATATGGGTGTATGTACATTTGTGTGTGTGCATGCACAGAGTTGTGCACATTTGTTCAGAGGGCAGAAGTTGATCTCAGGCTTCTTCCTCTATAATTCTCCACCTTTTTTTTGAGGCAGAGTCGTTCACTGGCCTGAAACATGCCAATTTAGCTAGACTGGCCAGTGATTCCCCCAGTATCTCTCTGTCTCCATCTCTCCAACTCTGAGATTATAGGTGTGCTACTACATGTCTTCCATGGATGCTGGAGATCTAACTTATGTCTTCATACTCACTCAGCAAGCATTTTGCCTGCTGAGCTGTCTCCCAGCCCACCCCACTAAAATTCTTGATTCTTAACTGGCAAGGAGATTCTTCTTCCCTCTCCATGTTCCCTTAGTTTCCCCTGTGTTTCTATTCTTCCTCAAAAAGAGATGTAGGTCCCTTCATTTCCTTGTGGCACAATTTCCCCATATATAAAATGAGAGTCAGACTCTATTATCTCTTAGGATAGAAGCATGATAGTTGTTAGTCCGGGAAAGAAGAGATCTGAATAACTTGAAATCGTTCAGAATTTACTAAGGACTCATGCAGATAGGTGGGGAAAATGCAAATGAGAAAAGTCAGCAGAGGTTCCAGTAGACTGACAACCCTCTCCCTCACACCAGAGTGTTCTTCTTTTCCTATGATTTTTACTGAGGACTTCAGAGTACAATTGGAAAGGAAAGGTTCTACAGATTTGAAAATGTTTAACTTTCTAGCTTCCAGCTGCAAGTGAGTCTGAAAAGGTATGCATTTCACTTTTCTAGCTTTGGTAATAGTGTCAGAGGTAGAGAAGAGAATTGGAAATGCAAATCAAGATAACTTCAACATCCCCTACTAGAATATTTTTGCTCTAAGTCTAATTTTTACAGTTTAAGGTATAATTGATGTACAATAAACCACATATATTTCTGTAATTTAGTAAGTTTTGAAGAATGTATTCAGCCACTAATGCAATGCAATAAAAAACCCAAAAGTTTGGTCACGGTCTTTTGCCGTCAGTCCTCCCTTGACTGCCATCCCCATCCTGAAGCAACCACTCATCTGCTTCTGTCACTGAAGATTAGTTGGCTTTTTAAGGATCTTATGTAAGTACAATAATATGGTATGTACTGTCTTATATGGAGATTCACTTGAAATAATTATTTTGAGATTCGGAATAATGTGTGTAGCAACATTCTGTTTAGTTTTCTTGTTTATTTGTTTGTTTTGAGTTTTAGAGAGAAGGTCTTGTTATGTGGTCCAGGTTGGCCTAGAACTCACAATCCTTCTATCTCAGGTTCTCAACTGCTAGCATTACAGGTGTGTGCCGTTATGCCCAGCTCTCAGTTTATTACAGAGTAACTGCCCCCATTGTGTGGCTATCTCACAGTTTGTTTTGTGTGTTTATCTGTCCGTATGCATTTGTGCTGTTTCCAGTTTAGTCCTAGTAAAAAGAAGGCTGCCTGGTACATTTACTTGCAGGTCACTTACCAGGACTTCTTTATTTTCAAAATGTTTTTTAGCAGAAACTGACTTGGCGAGTGCTGCCTTGCTGTCTCTCTTTTGTACTGAAGACTATTTTGGGTAGTTTTTGTTGTTGTTGATATTTTATTTCCTTTGATGTTGTTATGCATTGTTGCACCTCCCTGAACATTGTGAATGGGTTTTTGAAAACCCATGGAGAAAGACGTTCAGTTGAAAATTGAAGATTTAAGACTGTGTTTAAAGATTTGTCCAGGATAAAAATGAGAAACAAAAAAACCCTCTTGTAACTGTTTTACATTTCTTAAAACAAATCAGTAAACACAATACCAAATACAGAAGCTATTAATTTCTTTCTCTTTAAGAACATTTTTAAATTATATTTATTTACAGAAAACCCTGTGGGTAGATTTAATAGAGGTTGGTGGTAAGTTGGCCTTTGCCTTTTCCATCTCGGCAATGAAAGCCATAGATTTAGGACCCAGGACGCTGCGTCCCCAGTGGCAGCGGATCTCATCATATCTGTCATTATAATTGGCCTTCATAGCTTCCACCAGCTTAGCCAGAGCACCTTTGTCTTCCGAGTTAACCTGTGGGAAGGCAACAGTGGTGCAGGCCTTTGTATGGACCAGCCGCCCCAGCCTGGCCTTCCCCTTGATGAGGCCGTCACCAGTTCAATGGGGTCTACCTCGTGTGCGGTAATCACCAGCAGATCCTTCATGTTCTCCATGAAGGTAGTGGCAATATTGACTCCTGTTCAAGGGAGAGGGGGGTCTCTTCCCCTTTGCCAAAAGCTTTCTTCTCAGCACAGACCAACAGCCTCTGCTTCTCCTCCTGCTTTGTCTCTGGCCTGTATCTGTGGGAAAGCTTAAGGAACTAGGCTTGCCGATTGACTGTCCAGGGCCTAGGTGAACTGGTTAACCATAGGAGGCAATTTTAGCCATTTGTAGAGGAAGCCCTTTGCTGCTGCAGCCAGATGTAAGGCAAGCATGTGACAAAGCAGGTGAGGTCTCTTTTGGCCTAGGTGTCTTGTCCAATGCCAAATTCTCAGGCCTTTTCTCAAACAGGGTTCACCACCTTTTTTGACCTCCGACTTCTGCAGAAGAGCGGAGGTGGAAGCCACCTTCTTCCACTTGGCTTTTTCCTTCAGCATCTGCTTCAGTGGAGGAGGGCAGTAGTGACTTCCTTTAAAGCTCATTCGACTTTGATAAGGGAATCGGGACTTCACCTCACCCCAGACACCCCAGAAGACTGTGAGTAGACAAGTGACAATCTTCAGGCAGTTTTAGACCTATTGCACCAGGGAATGTGGCAGTATGGAGAACTCTGGCCCATGGCCAAGAAAAACTTTTCTTTTAGGAAAGTGGTTCAGAGAAATTGTGTGGTGTAAAACTTGTTAACAGGATATGTGCTCTATCTCATGTCTTCCTTCCAGGCTTCCCTGTGGAAATGCTCCTACTTTCATTCCACTCTCATTTCCCTCATAAAAGTTAAAATGGCAACAGGGGAGATTTGAAGATCAAGGTGAGGAGAATGTGTCTCAAGATTTTGCCTCAGTATGGAAAGGGGCAGACTGGAATAGGGAATCCCAGCAAAAATCTGGAGTCCCTGCATAAGTCCTTGAGAAATAATTACTGTAGAGAAAGGCAAGCGTAGATACCATTAAGAAGCATTGGCCCGTGGACTGCTGTACCACCACCACAGGTTCTGGGCCCTCCCCCCCCTTACAGACATTTGACCTGGGCCTCAAGGCTGGCCTGAATTTTGTTTTTACTATTCTGGGCTGCCAGGGAAGCTGGAGGTGGAGCTTAGTCCATTTGGTAGGGCCTAGATAGCATTTATAGACCAGGCCAGCCTCCTCTGGAAGGCAGGAAGAGCTAGATGGACAGAGGGAGGCCCAGTGAGAAGCACACTGTGGTTTTCTTCCCCAGCCAACCCTCACGTTAGGGAGATCATTCCTTAGATCTGGGGTGTATTGTTCTCCACTTGCTGCAAGTTTCCAGCAATGGACAAAGTAGCCAAGTGGTCAATGAAGGAGCAAGATAAAGGTGGGGAGGGGACAGAAGGCGGAGGTGGTGGAGGATATGGGGACCAGGAGCCCCCGGAGCTGCCCAGGCCACTAACTGATCTGCTTACAATCATCAGAACTTCCCCTCTCGGGGCCCTCCCAGCCCCCAGGGATTGAGAACTGCTTTGCTCTCCTGGATCAGGAAGAACAAGACTTCCTTATCTGGTGGGAGAGAGCTGGTGAATACCACCTCCAAGTAGAGGGGAGAAGGGAAAGCAAGGAGCCAAGAGAACCATAGACCCAGCGGGCAGCACCATTCCTCGGGAAAGCCTAGGAAGAAGGGGGCAGACTCTATCCAAGGACCCCAGGGTTCCAGGAGCCCGGATGGGCGGTGGATCCTGAGTCCATACCCTCCCACCAATGCTTCAAAGCCCTGGTGCTTGTGGCTGGTGTGAAGTTTTTGCTTTCATTGTCTGTATGAGATTTTTCTAGACCTGCCTCCTACAGAGCAATGAAAGCCGAATGGCTGCTCACGTTACAACCCAACTCTCTACTCAGTTACGCTCTCTCATGGATATATTCTTAAATCTTTATGAAGTTTTCATTTATTGATTTGTGTGCGTTGTACGTGTGTGGATACACAAGTGCCACGACATGCTCGTGGAGGTCAGAGGGTAGCTTGGCAGGAGTTGATTCCTTCCTTCCACCATGTGGGTCCTGGGAATTAAACTCGGGTGGTCAGGATTGGTGACAAGTGCCTTCGTCTGCCGAGTGAGCTCACCGGCCCCCAAGGTTTTGTTTTGCCTACTTGTTTATGTATTTATTTTACACAGAGTTTCAAGTAGCCAAAGTTGGCCTTGAATTTCTTAACTTCCCGATCGCTCCTGAGCGCTGCAACTGCAGACATAGCCCACCGCACCTGCTTTTCCTGGGTGTAGATTATTTGGTGTCTCCAGCTGTTTTCAGGGCTCTCATTCTGTATGGCTCTCCTCACCACAGACCAGTTACTCTCTTGTGCCTGACAAAAGTAGAGTTGCTGTTTCTCAAGAGACTCTACAAAGCTCCACTGCTGTATCCAGTGCTCTGAGGTTCCAGTTCTGAGACACTAGAGGCACGGTAAAACACTTACTTAGTCAAAGAGAGTTCTGGTTCATGTTAGGGCAGGAGGCTATTCTAATGTGAGAGTTGTCATGGATTTGGCATGGTCCAGAAGCCCAGCCTTTCTCGCAGTAGTTCATTTTAGTCAAGGGCTATTATTTGAATATGGTTTATCCCTTTCAAAATTTGCATTGAAATTTGATTCCTGTGGTGCTGAACATTGTCAATTTGACAGACTCTAGACTCACCTCGGAGACTAGTCCCTGGGCATGCCTGTCAGGGATTATCTAGATTAGGTAGGTTAATTGGGGTGGGGAGTTCCACTTTAACTCTGGACAGCACAATTGCATCGACTGGAGTCCTGGGCTGAATGAAAAGGAGAAAGTAAGCTGAGCACTACCTAGCCTTCATCTACTTTTGCCTTCTGACTGTAGATACAATGTGACCAGCCACCTCAGGCTCCTGCCACCATGACTTTACCATCATGGTAGACAATACTCTGCAACTGTGAACCAAAGTAAACTTTCTCCCTTCAATTGCTTTTGTCTGGGTATTTCATTACATCAGTAAGACAAGCAAGTACTACAGTTCCCAATGGAGTGATATGGAGAGGTGATGGGGGAGATCAATGATGCTCTTGCTGAGCTGTGTTGATTCTCATGGACTAGATTAGCTACCATAACAGTAGTTGGTATAAAACGTGCCTCTTCTATGTGTTTGATCTCTTCCACACATGCTCATTTGCCCTTCCACCTTTCTGCCATGACACAAAGCAGTATGAAATCCTCACCAAATGTTATTGCCATGTTCATGGGCTTCCTAGCCTCCAGAACTATGAGCCCAGATAAATTTCTTTCCTTCATAAACTAGTCTTTCAGACATCCTGTTATACCAACCGAAAACAGAGCTACCTAGGCTCTGCTTTGTTAGCCGGTTCTGGCAACCTACATCATTTTATGGCCTTGGAACTAGACAATCAGACACTTTCCTGACAAAACTGGTATTTCATCCACTTTGACAGACTGTACCCACTTTGTTGTAGGAGAGTGGGCAATGCTAGGGGAGAGTGGAATGGAGGGGAAAGCACCTGGCTGATGAGACAAGTGATCTGAGTTCCAGCTTGGAAGGGACCACTCAGTCACTCTATGGCTTTGGACAAGCTACTTCTTGAGTCTTCGTTTCTTCATGGGTAAAACACAAACAATTCTCAAATTTTTTCACTCCAGTATTTTCTCTCCTAGCTCACATATTGTTCAGAAGTTACTATACTAATAACTACACTGATGAAGGTTAACTCATTTCCTAGCTTTATTAACCAAAGATAATGACTGCCAATCAGAATGCCTGGTTAGAAAAAGATAACTCCTATAGCCAGGAAGATGCTGCAATGTAGCGAGCCTGTGCTGCCTGTCCTTAACCTGGCTCCTCAGTTTCTGTGGCTCTCTTTTAGGTCTTCTTCTCTGTTATTTCTGCAGTAATAAGGACTTGCTGAAGCATGGACAGGAATCCAGAAGCCCTTTAAAGGCAGACAAGAGGGGCCAAGGTAGCAGTGCTCTCTGTGGTTGATTCAAGGCCCAGTTCCAACACCTTTTGGTCTTCTTGTTATTGTTCAGTGGCTTGTTCAGGTTGTTGATAAAGGACATGCTTCCTATAGGTTCCTAGCTTACCCAAAACAACATGCTCTCCTGAGCAATATTCTCTTCTGAGACTTAGAGACACAGAAAACAAAGGAAAAAATGAGGCGCATTTTGGATTTGACAGTGGAAACTCTGAGTGAGGTGCCAGTTTAAATAGTAAGCATGTTTGACTTGAGAACAGCGCTCACTCTTCCAGGCTGAACTAGGGTGCCATTTACCCAGGCAGCTCCCAGTTAGAGAGGCTAAAGACTTCTAAGAGTGTGCCTTCTCGCCCATCTTCCTGATTTTTCCCATCCTTCTGCCTCCCCACTATCCACTTAGGCTCAACTGCTTCTAGAGAAAGCCAAGCTGGAAGGTGGCATCAGAACTTAGAAGTAATCTTTTCAGAACACCTCATGATACAGATAGAGAAAGCAAGACCCAGAATACTAAGGAACTTGATCTTGGCCATATAGATTAGTGGTAAGGTTCACCACTAGACTAGAAATGGAAGAGGAGCTTCTAAAACAAGCAAGAAGGCTTGGGTACATGCAGCTCAGGAGTACAGTGTCTTCCTACCATGTGTGAAGCCTGGCTTCCATCTCCAGTGCTGTGATAAATACATAGATAAACAAATAAATAAAACATTATGGCCTCGGTTAACCACAACCTGGAATTTGCTGCACCATCTAAAATAGTTTTGAAGGCTCCCCACATTGACATTCAAAGTATCTCTCAGAAACAGAAATGCTACCTCTGAGTAACTGTTTTGCAGCTTGAAGTCTGTTTGTATTTAATTTTCCAAAAATAAAGCCCCACACTGGGTAAGGACCTGTGGGAAAAAGGCTCAGGGCAAGCCCTAAGGGAGGTAGCTCAGAGATGACAATTAAGAAGGCCCCCAACCACAGGTTTGGGAAACTACACAGTCTATAAAGGAGGCCAGTTTACACATATTATTCTTGATTCTTTCCCAATGTTCCCCATATATTGTCATCCATACTCCACAGCATGGAAATCTGACTTTGTGCCTTCCCATCCCAGGAACCACTCACAAATCTCCATAGACTTGGTAAGATTAGATCCAAGCTCCAAGCACAGCACTCAGGTTCCCAGGTGACGATGCCAGCTTCACTTTTTTCTACCCAACCCTACCTAAACCACTCGCAAGTACTGTATTTACTCAGGTTATATGGTTCACATCCCATGCTTCCAAGCCATTGTTAATGCTGTTCAATCAGCTTGAAATACCTTTCCACTTTGATGGTAATTATGATGAACACTTTAAGAAACTGTTAAAAACCGTTTTCTGTAACAGTCAAACCAGCGGCCGTGCCTGTGGATTTCAATTTCTCTGCATCTTCACCAATACTTGTTCCTGTTTTCTTTAGTTGCCATCCTAGTGAATGTGAAGTGTTATCCCATCTTTTTTTTCAATTTGCAAAGTTCTTAATGACTTGGCCATTCATATATTTTCTTTGGAGAAATATCTGTTCCAAATATTTGGGTAGTATTGGTGCTGGTTCTTCTTTGAAGTCCTGTGGAATTCTGCACTAAATACCTCTGGTTTCGTTTTGGCTTTTTTCTTCACTGGGAGACTTTTTGTTACTGTTTCAATTTCATTGCTGGTTATGGGTGTGTTTAATTTATTTATTTCTTCTTGTTTGAATTTTGGTATATCTTATGAATCTAGAAATGCATTCCTTTCTTTTAGATTTTCCAATTTAGTAGAAAAAAAGGTTTTAAAAATATGTCCTCATTGTTTTCTGAATTTCATTGGTATCTGTTGTAATGTTTTCCTTTTTTCTCTAATTTTATTCATTTGGGTTGGCTGTCTTTTCTTTTTGATTAGCTTAGCTAAGAATTTGTCAGTCTTGTTTATATTTTCAAAGAACCAGTTTTTTGTTTCATTGGCTCTTGCATTGTTTTCATTGTTTTCTGTTTCGTTCATTTCTGTCCCGGTTTTGATGATTTTTTTCCCATCTACTGCTTTGGGGGCTGTTTTGTTGTTGTTTTGCAACCGTTAAGTGTTCGTTTTGATGTAGGCTATAAACATCCCCCTTAGAACTTCCCTCGCTGTGCCCCTTACATTTTGATATGTTGTTTGTTCATTCAATTCTAGGATTGTTTTTAAATTTTCCTTCTTGATTCCTTCAGTAATCCAATCATCACTTGATAGTGTATTGTTTAGTCTCCAGGCATTTGCATACTTTCTGGAGTTTCTGTTGCTATTGATATTTTAGCTTTATTCCATTGTGGTCAGATACAATGGAGGGAGTTAGTTTAATTTTCCTGCATTTGTTGAGAGTTGCCTTGTGGGCAGTCAATTTTGGAGAAAGATCATGGGCTACTGAGAAGAATGTGCATTCTTTAATGTTTGAGTGAAATGTTCTGTAGATATCTGTGAGGTCCATTTGACTTGTTTCATTTTATTGTATATACTTATCTTCTTTATTGAAAATAGTCTTCTTTCATACAATGCATCCTGGCCACAGCTTCCCCTCCCTCCACTCCTTTCAGCTCCCTCCTCCCACCTCCCCTCTCCTCAAGATCCACTCTCCCTTCATAAGAGAGCAGGCCTCCAAGAGACAACAGCCAAACACGACAAAACAAAAATACAAGAAGACAAGGCAAAAGCTCTCACACTGAGGCTGGACGAGCAACACAACAGGAGGGAAAGACTCCCAAGGGCAGGCAAATGACTCAAAGACACGGCAGCTCCCAAGGTCAGGAGTCCCACAAAAACATCATGCTAACAGCCACAACATAGACACAGAGGACCTGGTTGGTGCAGACCCATGCAGGCCCATGCTTGCCAGTTGTGAGGGCTCACACCATGCTGAGAGAGGCAGAGACAGGAGGATCGTGAGTTTGAGGCCAGCCTGGGATACAAATAGGTGTATTTGTTTTATGACATCTTTTATCTCTAATATTTGTCTGCTTACTTTTTGTCTGGATGACCTATTGGCACAAGTGGAATATTGCAGTTACCCGCAACCACTGTTTTGGGGTTAATCCGTGATTTTAGATCCAATAGTGTTTCTTTTATGAAATTGGGCACACTTATGTCTTGTGAGTAAATGTTTAGAACCGTAATATCTTGGTAGATTTTTCCTTTAATGAGTATGTAGTATCTCTTCTGATTAGTTTTGGTTCAAAGTCTATTTTGTCAGGTATTAAAATAGCTACACCTGCTTGATTCTTGGTTCCATTTGCTTGGAATATATTTTCCATCCTTTTACTTGGTGGTAATGTGTGTTTTCAGGAGGCAGCAAAAATACGGATTCTGTTTCCTGATTGAAACTGTTAGTCTATATCCTTTTATTGGAGAATTGAGACCACTAATATGGAGTTATTATTGAACAATGTTTATTCATTCGTGTTATTTTGTTGTTGTACTGTTGTTTCCTTAGACTTCTTTTGGTTAACTGTTCTGGGATTATTTATTTCTTATGTCCCCTTGGGTGTGGCTAATCTTCCATTCAGGCTGAAGTATTCCTTCTAGTATGCTCTGTAGAGCTGGACTGATAGGCAGATAAGGGAGGATTAGATGCTGTTTTCTTCTCTGGGACTGGTAATGCCATTTTATTTTAGTCTCTTACCGTCTGTACTAGTAGTCACTATGCAAGTATCAGCACCCCCCTCACTGGTCTTCTCCTCCACTGCCTTCTAGTGTGGGTCTCCACACCTGATTGCCCTACCTTGAATTAGCTCCAGTCAACTGTAGTTAGCCCAGACTGACCTAGAACTCATAGCAGCACTCCTGTCTCCGCCTCCCAATTGCAGCCATACAGATGTGCATTACCACATCTGGAGCCACAGTTTCTAGTTTATTTCTATTGTGGATTTGGGGCAGACTTTGAATGGTCTCTATTCTTTTGAATCTATTAAGGCATATTTTATGTCCCAGAACGTGGTTGGTTTTGATTAATGTTTCATGTGAGCCTGGAAAACAGCAATATCCTGTTGCTGTTGCTGCTGATTCCTTCGCTGATATCAGAACCAGCACTTCCAGGCTCCACCTGTAGACTACGGACCAGTGACTCTCCAGGAAACTTCCAGGTTTTTGGCACCAAACTGGGACAGCTGAGGTACCCAGCCTTGTGGACTAAGCAACTAACGGGTTGTTGGCTTCTCTGGTGTGAAACAGTCACTGCGGGACTCCTTCAACTGCTGAGGTAGCCAGCCTCAAGGACCAAGCAACTACCAGTTCCTCAGCTTCTCGGGTGTGATGCAGCTGTTGTTACTATATTAACTTATGTTAATAGAACACACACCACACACACACAAATTATATTCATTGTGTCAGCTCTGTTTCTTTAGAGAATCCCAACTGATACAGAGAGAAACTCAATGTAATTTTATTTTCAATGTTTACCATCAGTTTGTATTTCATCTCTTGCAAACTGTCTGTTCATTTCATTAGCTTATTCATTGGTTGGGTTATTTGATTTGTGTGTGTGTGTGTGTGTGTGTGTGTGTGTGTGTGTGTGTGTGTGTGATGTTTGGTTTTTTGTTTTGTTTTTGTTATTTATATGTTCTAAATATTAACTCTTTGTCAGCTACATAGTTTTTCCCGTCCTACAGACTATCTCCACTCCATTAACTGTTTCTGTCGCTGTGTAGAAGCTTTTTAATTTCATAGTGTCTCATTTATTGAACATTGGCATTTCTTCTGAGATACTAGAATATTAGTTAAAATGTCCTTGCCTATGCCTATATCTTGAAGTGTTTTCCCCTAACACTTTCAGTTTTAAGGTTTACATTAAGGCCTTTGATCCACTTGGATTTGTTTTTGTGCAGTGGAAGATAAAAGAACTAGCTCCACTCTTCTACATGTAAATAGCCAGTTTTCCCAGCACCCATTTGATTAAGAGGTTGTCCTTTGTCCAATGTGTATTTTGGGCTGTGGCTGTGTAGACATATATCTGACTGGGTCTTCTGTTCTATGATATGACCTACATGTCTATTTTATGCTAACATCTGTACTGGATTTTGTTACTATGGCTCTGTAGTGTAACTTGAAATCAGATACGGTCATGCCTCGGGTATTATACTTTCTGCTCAAGAGTTCCTTGGCTGGCTAAGGTCTCTTGTGTTTCCAGATGAATTTTATTTCTTTTTTCTATTTTTGTGTAGAATATTATTGGAATTTTTATGAGTATTACATATTCAGATTATTTGGGGTAGTATAACCTCTTTCACAATGCTAATTCTTCTCATCAGCAAGCGTTGGGAATTTTTCCATTTTCTCCTGTCTTCATTGTCTTATGGTTTTCACTGTACAAGTCTTTCACTTCCTTGGTTAGGTTTATTTCAAAGTAATTTTTTTGAGGCTATTGTGAATGGAATTGTTTCCCTGGTTTCTCTCTCAGCATGTTATTGCTGTTTAAGGAAACTACTAAATTTGTATGTTTATTTTGTATCCTGCCACTTTGCTGATAATGATTATCAGATCTAAGAATTTTCTAGTGGAGTCATTAGGCTCTTTTATATAGAGAACCATATCATCTGAAAATAACAATGTTTTTACTACTTTTTAATTTTTTCTAATATAAATACTATGTTTATATAATTCCATCTCTTTCTTTACCCCCACCAACTCCTTCAATACCCCCAACTCCCTCTCAAATTCATGAACTCTTCTTTATTATTGTTACACAGACAGACAAGCAGGCAGGCAGACATACAGAAAGACAGTTTTGTGCCAGTATCTGGCTGTTTTTGTTACTAAGTCTCTGGTAATATAACTTGAAATCACGTACGGTGATACATCTGTCATTATACTTTCTACTGGGGTACATATAAACACAAGCTGCTGTGTTCATTTAATATTGTCCATATGCACGTGTGACCATTTGGGATTGGACAACCTATAAGGTCCTATTCCATGCAAATTGTCAACAGAGAAAAATCAATCAATCAATAGTCCTACTCAGCTGTAAAGCCTACTAACCACAACAATGACCAGCCTTGTAAGATGATATCCCAAGGGTGTAAATGTGGCATTTTTATCTTGGGTGTAACCAAGAGCTGTCTAATAGTACTTAATGCCTACTCAATAGGAAGTAATTCATGCCTGGTACAGTAAACCAGCCACTACCCATGGCTGATGTGGTTATGGACCTTAGGGGAAGACCTACTACTACCACTTTCCTAAATCAATACAATTTCTAAGTATTCTAAATACTTATCCTTATACCCTTATACCCATTCTTACCCTTATCAAAGAGGTTTCTTTTTTGAAGAAGATGGAGACTAATGCAGAAACCCACAACTGGCCAAAATGAGGGAAACAACTGACTGTGGGATGCCCAGATACAGCTGATGTATCTACAAAACAACCCCTATACTTAAGGCTTAGAGAATATCATAGATTGCAAGATCCAGAAGACTAAGATATCTGCTGAGAGATAGTGTCTTCTATGTATGACCGGGAAACTGTACCAATGAAATCCCAACAATATAATCATCAAAACAAGACCTACACAATGACAATGCCAGTTGACTTCCCAACATAGACGGGAAAAATCTCGTAAGTCCCCATGCCTAGATAAAGAACCATTTTGACTTCCTTTCCTTCTCTTGTGCTATTGCTTAAGCTAAGCCTCAAGCACATATTGAATAAGAGTAGAAAAAGTGGACATATTTGTCTTGTTCCTAGTTTTAGCAGAAATGCTTTGAGATTTTACTTATTTAGCACACTGTTAGCTACACATTTGTTATATATAGCCTTTATTATATCAAGACCTGTTACTTCTATTCCTAGTCTTCTTGAGGATTTTTATCATACAGGCATGTTGGCTTTGTCAAAAAGCCTTTTCTGCATCTATTGAGATGATTAATTACAATTTCAGTCCTTGAGTTCATTTATGTGATATGTTGCATTTATTGACTTGTGTATGTTGAACAATCCCTGTATCTCTGGAATGAAGATAACTTGAGAATGATGAATGATCTTTTGTCTGTGTTCCTGAATTTGGTTTGCAAATATTTTATGAAGAATTTACATCTATGTTCATCAGAGAGATTGGTCTATGATCTTCCTTTTTATTGGGTCTTTATCTGGTTTTGACATCAGGTTAGGAGTTGTTTTGTAAAAATCTTTTGACAGCACTCCTTCCCTTTCTATTTTATAGAATAGCTTGAAGAGTATTGGGGTTTCTGCTTCTACTGCTGCTTCTCCTTTCTTCTGCTTCTCCTCCTCCTCCTCCTCCTCCTCTTCCTCCTTCTGCTTTTTCAAAACAGAATCCCACTATGTAGCTTTGACTGTCATGGAACTCATTTTGCAGATCAGGCTGGCCTTGAACTCACAGAGATTCGCCTGTCTTTGTCTTCTGAGTGCTAAAATTAAAGGTGTGCGCCACTACTTGGCCTGGTGTTAGTTCTTTTAAGGGTCTGGTGGAACTTAGCAGGGAATTTCTCTGGAACTGGACTTGTTTTCAGTTAGTAGATTCTTTTATTATTAGTTCATTCTCAATGTTTGTTATAAAGTCTGTTTTAAGTAATTATCTTTGTTCAATTTTGGTAGGTCATTTGCAGCTACAAATCTATTCCCTTTAGATTTCTTAATTTAGTGCAATGTAAATCTTAAATGTATATACTAATGTTTTTCTGTGTTTCATGTGTATATATTGCAATTGCTCCCTTTTCATCAATAATTATATTTATTTGGGTCACCCTTTCTTTTTTAAATATTCTTTATTCTTTGGCAGTTCCTATGTTTATATAATGTATTTTGATTACATTTGCTCCCCATTCCCTTCTCTTTTTCTCCCTCCCACATCCTCTGGAACCCTTCTTCTCAACACATCTCCCTTCTACTTTCATGTCTTTTTAAAAATTCATTTAATCTATCTAGGAGTTTAAAGACAGTAGGTCACCCCTTCAGGCCTGTGACCTCCTCAGCCTTGGGCTTTTAACCAGGCTTACAGTACCAGGAGTGAATTTCCTTCAGTGGAGTGGGCCTCAAATTCAATCAAAAAGTGGGTGGAGGGGGCAGCAATGTGGCTCAGCAAGTGAAGATGCTCACTGTACAAGCCTGATAACTAAGTTCAATTCATGGAGTCCACATAAAAAGACAGATACCAAGTCACACATCTGTAATCCTAGCACACCTATGGCAAGATGGAAGACAGAGATAAGAGAACTCCCTGGAACCTCAAGGACTAACTAGCATGGAGTATACAGCATGACAAAAACAGAAAGAGAGACTTTGCCTCAAAAACAAGGTGGAAGGAAAGAGCCACCCTCAAAAGTTGTCTCCTAACCTCCACATGAGCAACATGGCCCACATGTGATCACACATACACATCATACACAAGCACATACACACTATGATGCTCGTGGATGATGATATAAAATAAAGTGGCTGGTAACCCCCACATCACGCCAGTATTGTACAAGTGAGTACATCTTGCCTGGTGGGTTGGTGTTATAGTACACAAGCCCCACCACTGGGTAAGACTATTGATGAATTTTCTTCTCCAGTGGCCTGAATAGCACCTTCTGGAAATACATAAAAGCTAGCCAGCAAGGAGCGTTTCCTGGCCTGTTCTACCTTTGTTTCTCTAATGTCTCTTTCTTTTGGTTAATTTGACTAAGGATTTATCAACAAATCTTTGTTCTGCTGATTCCAGACAAATACTCTACTATCAACTGAGCCACATCTCCAGCTCTGTTATCCTGCTTTAATCCAACCTGATAGTCTGTGTCTTTTGATTGCAGCATTGACACCATTAATATTCATGATTACCATTAAGATGTATGCATTAATTATTGTCATTTTGTTGATTTTGCAGTGACTGATGTTTTCCTGTGTTTCTTTTTTAAACTACTGTCCTAGCATGATTTATTCTTTCCTGTAGCCTCATGGATGTGTTTATCTTTCTCTTTAATCTAAATTCCTTCAGTTATCTTTTGTAGAACTGATTTAGTGGTCATGAATTCCTTTAGCCTGCTTGTATTATGGATGGTTGTTTCTCCTCCAAGCAGGACAGATAGTTTTGCTAGGCATAGTAGTCTGGATTGACAGTTGCCTTTGGGAAATTAAAACACACCATTCTAAACATCCCTGCATTTTCAAGTCCCCTGTTGAAAATTCTGTTATTCTGATGGGCTGCCTTTATATGTAACTTTGTGTTTCCCTCCTGTTTCAACATGCTTTTGTTGTTGTTGTTCTATATATTTACTGTTTTGATTATAGTATGACATGGGGAGTTTCCTTTCTGATCTTACCTGTTTGGTGTTCTAAATTTCTCCTGTCTGTGGACAGGCATTTCTTTCCCTAGACTTTGGAAATTTTCTGCTATGATTTCATTGAAAATGCTTTCTATATTATTGTCATGAAATTCTTCTATGCTCATAATGTGTAGGGTTTTTATAATGTCTGGATAGATGTTGAATGTTCTATTTGTGTTTTCTTAGTAATTTCTCTTTTTAATTGTCTGGATAATTTAATCCCTCTACCTTGTCTTCTTTCTAATAGTCTGTCCTTTCCTTGATATGTTCTATTGGTGTGGCTTTCCATGGAACTTTTCCTTCAATTTACTGAATTTTTTATTCCCAATATTTCAGCTAGTTTTATCATCAGTATTTCTATTTCTTATTGAATTTCTCTTTCGTTTTTTTTTAGATTTATTTATTTATTATGCATACAGAAGAGGGTGCCAGATCTCATTACAGATGATTGTGAGCCACCATGTGGGTGCTGGGAATTGAACTCAGGACCTCTGGAAGGGCAGTCGGTGCTCTTAACCTCCGAGCCATCTCTCCAGCCGGAATTTCTCTTTCATATCCTATTCTGATTGCCTTATTTCATTCATCTATATTTTTACCAATATGAAATCATCCAGGAGTTTGTGTCCTCTTTGACTTCTTTAAGCATATTTATAATGAGTCTCTTGAATTCTTTATCAGAGATTTAATCTAATTTGCTCTTATTGAAGCCATTACTATGAGATTAGTACTATGGGGAGGAGTCATGCTGCCTTGGGTTTTATTGCTTGTTTTTCTCGTTTCTTGTGGTTTTGTGCTGGGATTTGCACAACTGGAGTTAGATAAGTGGTTGGATTTTTTTAACACCTTATTATTTCAGTGGAAATGTCTGCAGTTTTTGGGAGAGTGGGACCTAGTAAGTTTGAAATGCCATTTTCCTCTGGAAGATTAATGTTTGAGTGAGGTACCAGCCTCAGTCCACAGCACACCACTGATAATAAAATATTGGGCTTGCCTGCTGCAGCCAGCATGGTTTTGGGGTTGACCTGACTGGAGAAACAGGGAATGAAGAAACAACAGACACATGTACAGAAAAGCTGGGATGGGGTGGGCGTGCGCTCTGATGGAGATGCACCAGCAGCCTAAAAACTCAGCCTAAAAAATGCATGTATTACATATGGCTGAAGAAGCAGGCTAGCTATCTCAGTAGGGGGTCTCTGTAGGAACAGTTTCAGGCTTCAGTAATCCAAGAGGAGGAAGCTGTAGTTGGCATATTCTGTACACACTGTCAGCATCTGTGCTCAGACCAGGGGAACACCTTGCTATTTGCATGAGTCTAAGGCACTGGTGTTCTTGACATGGCCAGGTCATGAATGCTCATTCATACAGGAGTACACTATCTCTCCACATCTCACTTTTTTTTTATTTCCTATGTGATCCTAATGCAGCTTGACTTCTAGTCTTGCATAGTTTTGTGGAGTCCAAGTGAGATGAAAAAGAATACCAAACACCATAGCCTCTGACCTAAGTTACTAGTCCATCCTGCTCAAAAACTGGAAAAACTCAGAAATCAGTAAGGTTTTCCCCCGGTCCCCCACTGTGTGCCTTTCCCAGGACTTTGTGTATAGGACTGGTTGCTAGGGTGGATACTCTGTGTTTTAGAGAACTCTTAAGTTGCAAGTCCTGCATTTGTGAAACTAATGTGTCACCATACACACTTGCCTCGGAATCTGTATCAGACCTAGAATCCTCAGAGTCCTACTCAGGTTAACAGACTTTGTGAGGGAAACTGGGCTCACAGAGGGGTGTAGAAAGGCCTGGATGCCGCTCAGGTGAAATTATACTCTTAGGTGCTAGTCTCTCCTATCCTTCAGGCAGGGACTTTCACTGAGCCCTGTGACCTGGTTCTGAAACAGATGAAGTATAATTTTCCTTATGAATAGGACATGGATCAAGGCAATCTCAGATCATCGACCACAAACCAAAAGTAAAAATAGGCATCTTTTCTAGGCCTTCTGCCATGTACCGGCCTCTCATCCTTTCTCCAACCTTATCCCGAGTATTTAGATTAACCATCCTCTCTTTAGGAAACCATGGACAAACCTCTTGTATGAAGAAGTCTAGAAGCTGAATAAGTGGTATATTTTTAACCTTGTTGCCCTGAATTTTAAGTATAGCCTTTGGAGTTCATGTATACAAATCTACTTCTCTAGACTCTATTTACCCCATGTTTGATACTCAATAAATAAAAACGCAATCTCCATTACTTTTATCTGTGTGCTTCTAGCAGGAGTATTCATTTGCCTAACCAATGTGATTTCCTGTAGTCGGGTTTCTTATTCAGGTACCACTTGCCCTGACTTGCACAACTTTGGGATTGACCTGACTGGAGCAACAGGAAATGAAGAAACAACAGGCATATGCACAGAAAAACTGAGGTTGGGCAGGGTGTGGTGGCGTTTGCCTTTAATCTCAGCACTCGGGAGGCAGAGGCAGGTGGATCTCTGTGAGTTCAAGGCCACCCTGGTCTACAAAGCGAGTTCCAGGACAGCCAGAGCTGCTACACAGAGAAACTCTGTCTTGAAAAAACAAAAAGAAAAAAGAAAAAAAAAGAAAAAGAAAAGCTGAAGTCAGGTGAGACATGAGCTCTGATGGAAATGCACCACCCGCCTGGAAGCTCTCCTGCGCTTGAAAATATTTGTTACTGAAAGTATTGTGTAGATTTTCTGAGACTCTCTGACTTAAGCCATGGCTCCCATTGATGTTGGGGAGCTCACTAAACTGAGCCAATTCCACCAGGATGAACTCTGAACCTTCTCTCTGGCTTTATAAAGCTGTCTATTTTACTTTACTATAACTAGAGATATCTGTATGTTGTCTACACTGTCTGACATCTATTAACAACTTTTCCCTGTCCACTCTCTGGAGATTCTAGAAGACTTCGCCTGTGTATTGTCCACCATCTTAGATCACCTTAGTGTTTCTTGCTTACCTCATATATTCCAGTGCTTTGCTGTAAGACAGAAACTCAGTAAGAATGCTGTTGTCTTGGAGTATTGATCCCTTTAACATTATATGGTGCCCTTCATTGTGTCTGATAAGTTTTCCTGCTCTGAAGATGACTCTCCCTAAAATTTTTAAATTTTTAGTTAAAACATAGTGATTGTACTTATTTATGTGATACACTGTGACATTTCCATATGTGTATACAATATGTAATGATCAGACCAGAGTAATTAGCCTGTTTTCTCAAGTGTGTATTATTTCCTAGTGCTAGCAGCATTCAAAATCCTCTACTGTTTTGAGAGAGTCATTTAATTATTACCCATCATTATCCTATCATGTACATTTAGAAGTTATTCTTTGTCTGCAACTGCCCTCCTGTATCCACTAAGTATCCTATTTTCCACCCTTCTCAAGTGCTGATAACTTTTACTCTATTATCTGCATCTTTGAGATCAATGTTTTAGCTCCCAAATGTAGTGTTTGTCTTTCCTTTCTTAACAAATTTCATTTAACATAATGGCCTCCCACTCTCCTATGTTGCTGAAAATGACAGAATTTTGTTCTTTGCATAACTAAATAATCTATTACAAATATGTGTGTATCTGTTCTAGTTTGCTTCTCTATTGCTGTGATAAGCACTGATCAAGAGCAACTTGGGGAGGAAAGGGTTTATTTCACTTTACAGCTTACAGTCCGTCATGAAAGGAAGTCAGGGCAGGACCTCCAGCAAGAGCACAGATAGAAACCGTGGAGGAATGCTGTTTACTGGCTTGCTCTCAGTGCTTGGCTCAGCCTGCTTTCCCATACCACCCAGGTTCCTCTCCCTATATAGACTTAAAGATTTGCCTTTTACTTTGCAGTTCTGAGTACTGAAGCCAAGAACTCACACAGGGTAGGCACGTGCTCACTGAGATACACCCCTAACGATTTTGTAAAAAATGTATTTTGTGTAAGACAAACTGTCATGCCCAGGATGGTCTCCAGTTTACATTCCTCCTGCCTGAGTCCTAAGGGTAACTGCAATTTCAGGTTTACACCACTAAACACAACTCACACTTGAAGTCCTAGACTGAGATAATTTTTCTTTTCCCTGAAAAACTTCAATTGCCTGGCATTTGTACTGGCAACAAATTTCTTCCGTTTGTTTTTGGTCTAAGACATTCTTTCTCCTTTTCTTGTTTGTAAAGAATTGTATCATGGGGATAAAAAGTTCTAGATTGGCAAGGGTTTTCTTTTGATGCCTTAAATATTCTCCCACTCTCTTCTTGCTTTCATGGTTTCTGGAGAAAAAGTAGGCGTAATTCTTACCTTTGCTCTCTCACAGGTTGTGTGGTTTCCTGCTTGGTCTTAAACATTTTCCCCTATTTTTGATTTTTCTCCAGTTTGAATATGATATGCCTAAATGTGATTGTGTGCATTGCAGCTGCTTGATTTTTTTTTCCTGCTTCTATAGGTATCATTGTTTCAGAACTTTTCTGTTCCTTTCTCTTTTCCTCCTTGTTTCTATTACTCAGTATACCCTTAGTGGCTGTCCCCCAGCTCTCGCCCATTCTTCTCCAAATGAGCACACAAAATGTTAGATATCATTATGACATTTCAAACAAAGTGTGTTTTCATGTATTCTCCTCACCCCTTCATCTCCCACACTCCTGTGTCCCCACTTGAACCCCTTTTATTGAAACAAGGTCTTGCGATGTAGGCCTGGCTTGCCTGGAACTGACCAAGATCCAGCTGCCTCTACCTTCAGAGTGCTGGGATTAAAATCATGTAAGCACAGTTGGCCCCCATCCCCTTCGTAGCTTCCTCCAGCCGTCTCTTTTCCACTTTCTTGCTACATGTGTCCTTCTGCACTCCCTCTCCCCTTCCTCAGCACTTACTTTTACACTCTCAGGGTCCATCAGCAGATGGCTAGAGCAAGAAAATGTTTTACATAAACATAATGGAATTTTATACAGCTGTACATAAAAAATAAATTATAAATTTGCAGGTAAATGAGAGAATCTGGAAAGTATATTATGTGAGGTGATCCAAACTCAGAAAGACAAAACTGCATGTTCTCTCTCACATGTGAATCCAGCCTGTAATATATATGTATGTATACATACATACGTACATACATACATACATACATGTGGATAAAATCTGCTTCATTTTCCAGTCTTATTGTTTTCCTTTGCTTTTCCATTTTGGAAGTTTCTATTAGCTTTTCCTGAAGCTCAGACATTTTTTTTCTTCAGCCATATCTAGTTTGCTTAGGAGGCCATCAAAGGCATTCTTCATTTCTATTACAAAGTGTTGTCATTTTTGTTTGGTTTTTAGAGTTGGAGATCAAATCCAGTGGGATTCATATGCTAGGCAAAGTGCTACACACACACACACACAGAGAGAGAGAGAGAGAGAGAGAGAGAGAGAGAGAGAGAGAGAGAGAGAGAGAGTCATGCTTAATAAATGTAGATTAAAAATTAAAATAGTTCCTCTTGGAGTGGGCTGAAGAGATGGGTCAGTCAGTAAAGTGTGCGCTGTGCAAGCACAAGGAAGAGCCTGAGTTCAGATCCCCAGCACCCACATAAAAGTCTGGCAGGATGGTGTGCCTGTAACTGAGGGGAGAGGATACAGTGGAGACAGGTAGGTCCCTACAGCTGCCTAGCTAGCCTAGCCATATAGTAAGCTTTAGATTCAGTGAGACACTTTGTCTCCAAAGAAAAACAAAACAAGCAAAAACCAAAGTAGAAAATGATAGAGGAAGACACACGCAGTGGGGTTGGTACTTGGTATTAGGTTGTTATATTGAAAGTAGAGAAGGGAGACATACTTTGACTTCTGGCCTCCACACACATACACACACACACAACACACACACACACACACACACACACACACATACATGCCCAAACACACATGAACACATGCACACACACAGTTTCTTTGAAGTCTTATATCCATTCTCTCATCTGTCTTTCTCCTTGAATGCACTTTTTCCTCTCTTAACCCTCATGTCTAATCTTATATTAAAATGTCTTTATCAGACCCCAATTCTGCTTCAAAATCCTAGCCGGGGTTGGTAGCACACACCTATTATTGAAGCAGATGGATTGCTGCAAGTTCAAAGCCAGCCCAGGCAAAGTTACACAGCAAGATCCTGTATGTATAAAGAAATAAGGAGAGAGTGGTGATTAGTTGATTGTGTCTCTTGACTGTTGGCAGGCCTTGTTAAGAACAAAATCCTCCAGTCTAGTTTCCTTCATTATGGTTAGCACTACTTTCTTCCGATGGAGACACGAGGTTATTTTGTCTCCAGTCTTCACCGTGAGAACCTGAGATCTCCAAGAGGTGTAGCTCACAAAAACATGAGGGTGCTCCTATGATTAGCAACCCCTCGGAGATTTTAATTCTCTGATTGTGTGCCATGAACTTCCAGCAATTTGACAGTTACACTTTGGATTTTCCTGTTGGTTCCTGCAGCTTTTTCTCCTCTGGTAGTATGCTCCTATGTGTTAGATTGTCCGTTTCTATAATTGGTTTACCCATGGGCTCATTTCTCTGTTTGGTTGCTGGTTCTACGAACAGTTAGTTGTTGATGGTTAAATTTTGTTTACACTTATGTTGGTTGTTAGAACAGAGTGATGACTTCCAACCTCCATACCATACGTTTGCTTCTTTGGTTTGTTTTTGTTTTGTTTTGTTTTTTAACAGTACTGGATATTTATTCAAGGGCCTTGTGCATGCTAGGCAAACAGTCCACCACTGAGCTACATCTATTTCTTTTTCTTTTTCTTTCCTTTTGTGCTGCCATTTGTCTCTTTATTACTGAATTGTAAGAGTTTTTTATTGTTTCAGTGTGGGTTTTTTTTCAATAGTCTTGCTGTGAAATTCAGAGTGGCCTCCAGCTCACTATTTTTCTGCTTTTTTGGCATCTTTAGTGCTGGGATTCCAGGCATATACCACCACACCCAGCTAGTTCTGTATGTATTCTCTACATTTAACTCTTAGCAACAAATGCTTTGCAAATATTCTGTCCCATTTTTCGGGTTGTCCTTTCACTTTCTGATAATTTTTATGTTACTTTTTAGTGTATGTGTGTGTGTGTGTTTGTGTGGTGTGTGTGTGTGTGTGTGTGTGTGTGTGTGTGTGTGTGTGTGTGTGTGTGTTTACACAAATCCATTCTGGTTCCAAAGAGGCTAGAAGAAGGCATTAGATCCCCTGGATCTGGACTCCAGGCATTTTTAAACTGCCTGATGTACGTACTGGGAACCAAACTTTGGTCCTCTGCAAGAGCAGCATGCATTTTTAACTGGCTGACGACTTTTAAAGCACAAAAAAATACAAGTTGTTTTATTGTGATAAGATATGCGTAGCATAACATTTATAATGTCAGCCATTTTTAACATTTAATTTCCATGTGTGTGCACATTCCCATGCATGTAACATGTGTGTAGAGGTCAGAGAACAATTTGGAGGAGTTGGTTCTCTTTTTCCATCATATAGGTCCTAGCAACTGAGTTCAGGTCTTCAGGCTTGGTGGCTACCTTGTCCTTGCGTGGCTTGGTCCTACATCCTGACTAGGGGTAGTTCAGGGAATGAAGAAAGAACATGGACACACAGATACAGAAAGACTGGGACTAGGGGGTCTAGGCTCTCAGATGGAGAATCTGAAGCACCCCAGAAACTCAGAATGTTTGTTATATGCAGTAGAACACAAAGGCAAGACTATTGCACACAATGAACAAGGAGGAGGGATTCATAGTACACAGCCGAACCAAGGAGGCAGCTTTAGCTAATCTCGGTAGGTGTGGTCTTGTACAGGGGTAGTCTTCAGACCATAAACACCAAGGAGGAAAAGCTACAGCGGACATTTTCTGCACACACTATCAGCATTCAAGCTTGCGCCTGAGGAAGGCTTTGCTGTCCCTCTGAGCTTCACCCAGGGAAATCTTTGTCACTTTCATAAAACTGAGGCATTGGGGTCCTTGATTCACTGGCTCCCTAAGGTGGCAAATACCTTTACCCACTGACTCATCTTGCTAATCCTATTTTCATCATTTCAAGTAGACATTTCAGTGGCATTCAATTCACTTGCATTATTGTGCAACCATCACCATTAATCTATTTCCAGAACTTTTTCATCTTCCCTAACTAAAACTGTGTACCCATTAAATAATAGCTGTCTACTTTCTCTTCCTCTCAACTCACAACTGCCAACATTTTTAATGGACTGTTAATTGTATCTAATTGGTCAATATGTACATTTTTATGCAAGTACCATGCTGTCTTGATGGCTGTAACTTGGTGGCAGATTTGAAGCCAGGAACTGTGAATCCTACATTGTTTTTCTTTTTTAAAAAATAGTTTGTCTATTCTAGTTCTCTTACATTTTCATATAAATTTTGGACCAATTTCTAAAAAAAAATTCAGCTAAGATTTTGATAAAAAGTACTGATGAGTCTATAGTAAGTTGAGAACATACCACCTTACCAATAGTGAGTCTTCTTATCCATAATGTCAGGATGTTTCTATTTTACTAGATTTTAATTTCTTTCAACAATATATTGTAGTTTTTACACTATCAGAGTTGTTTATTTGTTTGTTTTTTATGACCTGGAAATCACATAAGTAAATTGTAATTTTTTGTACATTATGATACTATTAGAATGAAATTCTTTTCTTAATTTTATTTTAAGATTTTTTATTGCTAGTATATATAGAAGTATAATTGATCTTTGTATATTGATATTATGTTACCTTCCTGAACTAATTGATTAGTTCTAACAGTTTTTTGCTGAGTCCTTAGGATTTCCACATATGAGACTACTCATCTGCAAACAGAGGTAGTTTTATTTATTCCTTTTCAATCTGGATGCCTGTTATTGGTCTGGATCGAACCTCAGATATTATGTTGAATAGATATGATGATAGCAGATATCATTGTCATTTTTCTCATCTTAGAGAGAAAGCAATCAATCTCTCACCAATAATTATGATCTTAGCCTTGAGATTTTAATTCTTATTTATTTTTATGTGTTATTAATGTGTGGGTGCCAGCAAGGGCCTGCCATGGCACACAGGTTAGAGGACAACTTTCTGGAGTCGACTGCAGAAAGTTGTTTGAGGCAGGATCTTGGTTATTGTTTCTGCCAAGCCGCATACTCTAGGCTAGTTGGCCCATATGCTTCAGGCAATACTCTTGTTTTCCCCTTCCATCTTTCCAGAGGTGTCTTAGGGGTACAGATGCAAACTACTGCATCCAGCTTTTGCACATGTGCTCTGAGCATAGAACTCAGGTGGTCAGCTTGCATGGCAAGTACTTTCACCCATGAAACCATCTCACCAGCCCAGCCTAGGTTTTTGTATGTGCCTTTGTACCATAATGATGAAATTCTCTTCTATTCCTAGTTTATTGTGTTTTTTACAACAAACAATGTTTTGCTAATTTTTGTACCTCTTGTTGCTATATTACATTATAATAGTTAATTATCAGACATTGTCAATGTTGTATCCCTAGAAAAGATCCACATGGTCATGTGTATAATCTTTTTACTTATGTAACCAGATTCAGTTTGTCAGGGTTTGTTGAGTTTTGCAACAATACCCAAAAGAAATATGTCTGTGTTTTTCTTTTCTTGTTATATCTTAGATAGATTTGGGATCTGGAAAAGTTTATGAAAATTGGTATTAATCATTCTTTTAATATTCTGTAAAAGTCATCAGTGAGATGAGGTTTAGCAGTGAGCACTGGAGTATTTAATTAATATTATTACATCTCTTATTATAGTTCTATTCAGATTCTGTGTCTTGCATGGATTTAGTTGTTTGTGGCTTTCTAGAAACGTTTCCATTTCATCTAAGTAAACTAATTTAATGGCATACAATCGTTCATAACATTCCTTTATGTTCCTTTTGTTTCTGTAAGGCCAATACTTATGTCCTTTCTTTATTCTTAATGTTATTAATTTCTGCCTTCTCTCTTATTTCCTTAGTAAGTCTAGTTAAGTTCACTCATTTTGTAGGCAGAATTTTTCAAAGAATTAATTTGTGGTTTCATTGATTTTCTCCATTGTTTTTATTCTCTTATTTACTTCTGTTCTACTCTTTTGTGTTGACTGCTTGCTTTGGTTTACTCTGCTCTTTATGTATTTTTCTAGGTTTCTTTAGGTAGAAATTTATAATGTTGATTTAAGATTGAAAAATTTTTATGACAGCATCTCACTATGTACCTGGGCCACCCTGGAACTCTCTCTCTCTGTCTCTGTCTCTGTCTCTGTCTCTGTCTCTCTCTCTCTGTCTCCCTCTCTCTCTTTCTCTGGCTCTCATCACTTTGTGATGTAGCTGGGATGCCCCCTCTTGTGTTCACTCAACTTGTTATTTGTGCAGCTTCTTAGCTATGTAGATTAATGCTTGTCTTTGAAATTTGGGTCCTCTTTACTATTTGAAAATATTTACTTCTATCACTGTCCCTCTTCTTTCCAGAGTTCCGTTGGATGTACATGTGTGTGTTTATAGTGCCCCACATTTCTCTGAGCTCTATCCATTTTTCTATCAGACAGTTTGCTGAGTTTTTTTTTCTGCTGCCTCAAATGCACTGCTGAGCTCGCTGACCAAATTTTTTGTTTCAGTTATTGTGTTCTTCAGTATAGAGTTTCCTGTTGGTTGTTTTTGGACCTCGCATTTCTTTACTGATGGTCTGGCATTACATTATCATCACACAGTCTGTGGCTTTTTAGGCACAGTTTTCTTTAGTTCTTAAAACCGTTTCTAGCAGCCGCTTTGTCTTCTGTGTGCACCATCTACCCCCTCGGGACACTGTTGCTTGCTTTTTTCCGGTTTATCTGTCAATTTCCTGTTTCTTCGCATGTCCCATAAATGTTTTGAAAACTGGATATTTCAAATATCATACTGGAGCAACTGTTGATAGCATTCTGACTTTGCTACATGAGAACAGAAAAGTCTGCTTCCCTGCATTGTCCAGCCGTTATGCTGCCCATCCGAGATCCCAGTCTCGGCCATGTATGCAGCTTCTACCACCTCGATCACTGTGATTTTAGCAGGGTTCGCCCTCTTTCCCTGAGATTCCTTTTTAGCTTTTGGATAATCTATCTCTAGTGATATCATACCCACCTATTAGCCTGCACTAATTGCCTCATAATTCCACTATTGCATTTTTAACAATGCCCTAGAGTATAAATTATTCTACAATCTCATCCAATTAAAGTTGAGGCCATTACAAGGGCAGGGTTTCAATGGTCTCTGAGGCTTATTTAGACCGTAAGAAGGTTTTTCTTAGCTTTTGCTCTGGTTCTTTCTATTAAACTTGTATCTTGTCAAAGTATTCTGCAATTGCTACTGGAGTCCTCTTAATTATTCAACAATGAGGGCTTCCTCGTTCTGACAAATCCCTTAGGCAACAACTTCATCACTCTTTTCTTTTAGATAAAAGCTAAGGCTCCCTGATCTTTTTTTCCCTACCAGTGGTACTAGAAGTCAATCCTGGGGCCTTGAAGATGTTAGACAAATGCTGTACCACCATAGGCCAGGAACTGTCTATTATTAAAGCTTGTATCTCCTCCTGGACAGAACCTCTGCTCTGGTACAATAGATCCGTCTGGTCACTACACTTGTTCTGTGAGCAGGCTGCTACACAAGAATGCTAGCCATCATTTTCCTCCACATTTCTCGCTTAACACGGGACCCTCTCCCCATGAGTGAACTGGAGTAGAGATGGTCTGAACACATATTACTGGCCTGTCATTTTTGAGGTAGAGAGCCCCACCCTTACTAATGGAAACTTAGAGGGGAAAGGGCTCCCTAGACCTCCTGTCCCACCGCTAGAAGTAGCATAAAGTTTCAGACATTAAAAAAAAAAAAGCTTAAGGGGAAGAGAAATTCTAGCAGCCTATTCTTTCTGGGTCAAACTGTTGCCCTGTAGGAAGAAGAGGAAAACACCATGTACTGACCATACCCAACTCCAGAATAAAACTTCCATGGGTACTGAGCTGGGGGTTGGGAATGTGTCTTAGAGTGTTGATAATTTTGATTAAAACCATGACTCATAGCAAATTGGGAAGGAAAGGGATTAGTTTAGCTTACAGTTCCAGATCACAGTCATCACTAAAGGAAGTCAGAGCAAAAATTCAAGGCAGAAATCTGGAGGCAGGAACTGATGCAGATACCATGGAGGAGTGCTCCTTACTGGTTTGCTCAGCCTGCCCTCATAGGGCACCCAGGACCACCAGCCCAAGGGCAGCACCACCTACAGTGAGCTACACCCTCCCATGTCAATCATCACTCAAGACAATGCATCACAGGCTTGCCCATAGGCCAGTCTAGTGGGGGCATTTCTCATTGATGTTTCCTCTTTCAGAATCACTCAAATTAGTGTGAAGTTGGATGGGAACAGATGAAGGCACAAGTGCCATAGACTATTGTAACTCTTATCAAGATTTACTACAGTGTTGCTATAGACAATTAAGATAATTTCCAGAGATCTTAGGTAAAAATATTTATTCTTGAGACAGGGTCTCAAACTCACTCTGTAGCTAAAGATGCCCTTGAATTTCTGATACTCTCTACCTCTCCAATGCTGGAATTACAAACATGATCTACCATGCCCAGTTTATGCAGTAAGGGGATCAAACCCAGGGCCTTGTACATACTATAAAAAGCACTCTACTAATTGAGCTACATCTCCAGTCTCCTTAAGTAGTTTATTTTTAGACTAAACTTCAGCAGACCGACTTGCTTCTCAAGGATTCTCAATCTTTTCACATGTCTAATTCTTGAACAGAGACCCTCTAAGTCTAGGAAGCTCATGCACAAACATGTTTTTTCTCTACGTTCCACACCTCTGGTCTAGGCCAAGAGGTCCTCACCTAAGCAGGACAACAGGAGAAGCCTAGAAATTGAGAAACAAATTAGATACTGGATACTGCCAATGGAGCTACCCAAGTGGCTCATCCTTTAAGAAGACTAAAGACAAAATGGGAATTTGAAGATTAAAACAGAACAATTGAGGCCACCTCCTCATAGTCTCTAACCCTAGTCTGTCCCCTAAAAAGTGACTAAGGGTAGAGGATGGAATTCCAGAAGAGAGGGCTATAGGCCTCTACAGAGAAGTGGGTTGGAGTTCCCTTAAACCTCACAGGAAGGAGCCACAGGAACAATGACAGGAGTCCAGAGGACAAAGTGCTTCCTATGTGGAAGGTTCACAAAGGCGTGCTTAATGAGGAAAAGAGCATCCTGTCCTTGATGAGATTTTTTTTGTTTATTTTTAGATTTTTAAAGTTTATTTTATGTGTTTTGCCTGAATATATATACTTGCACCACGTGCAAGCCTAGTGCCCACAGAGGTCAGAAGAGGGTGCAGGATGCCCTAGAATTGGAGATAAAAATGGTTGTGACCTACAACATGGATTGTAGGAATGAGACCTAGGTTCTCTGCAAGAATTATCAAGCCATCTCTCCAGCCCCGTTCACTGGGGTTATTATCTAGGCAAAGGACAGGCGGTTATATGCCCAAGCGTTCCTTCCATCCACCTGGACTTCAATTCCAGGACTCTTGAGAACATGTAGACCCTTAATAGCTTCAATCTCTTCTTTGGAAGAAAACCTATGTCCAGTCCAAGCTGGACCACTCAGATCACAAAGACCTGAGGGACTGACCTCCTTCCCTAGAGGTTCACAGTGGAGCAGCAGTAGCATTCATTAGTGCTCTAATCAGAGCCTTAATTGCCAGAATCTTTCTAGGCCTCTGTACTGGTGCTTGCTTGGTGCACAGTCACCCTCCTCATCTTTCAGCAAGGCTTCCAGGCAGCAAAGATCTTACCCAAGGCATCTGCATTCCATCTTCTCTCCCTCCCCTTTCAGTGAGCTCAGGAAATTGATTTTAATCCACCAGCCTCCCGTTGCTTAGCAACAGAAGCGCCTGCTCCTAGCAACCAGGAGCCACAAGGATGCTGCAGAAAGAGGGGGCTGTCTGGTCTGAGCTCTTGCTCACTCAGCTATCAACTGCTCCTTCCCCATGCTTTTGTTTGCAAGCCATTACACCCTTCCTCTCTCAGATGCTGAATTTTGAAAGGCTGATTGCTGGGACAGCCGAATGACCTCACTCACCACCAGAGTGCCAACCAGGAGGCCCTTTGAATCAAATTGCCCAAGACAGTGGGAGGCAAAGCATGATGACAACAAGGTGGCTCTAGCTGTGAAAAACCTTCACTGAGAGGGACAGAAGTCACTGGCTGTGTCTTCCACAGTGACATTACAGGCGGGAGTGAGCCCCTGTTACCCTGGGTGAGGGCAATTCCTGCCTGGGGTGTGTGAGTACATGATAGTCACAGCCCACTGGGGCCCGAAGTGAAACAGGAACTGCACACGAAAAATCACTACTAGAGATCAGCAAGCTGATACCCTAGAGTGCCCTAGGCTCAGAGAGCTAGATCTGCATCAATGCAGCAACACAGGGTCCCTGACATGGTTAGCCTCCTTGAGACTGCTAGGCCGTCAGGCAGCAGAGGAGCTGCGGCCTTCTTGCCTAAGCAATAGCAAGAAAAAGTTGTCCACCCCTGAAGGAGCCTCCTGCCTTATGAGAAGGTCTTGGCACAGGGTGGTCACCTGGGGAGAATTACTACGCGGTGACCAGATTTCCCAGAATTTTTTGAAATACTTAAGAGTTGAGAAGCACCAGGAGAGGCCTTTCCAGAATTTGACTCTGTGTAGTGCTAAGGGACATTTTCCCAGAGTTCCCACATTTTCACAGAAACAGCAGTTGAAGGCACCCTCAGGAGCAGAGAGGGCCCTGGCAGTAAGACCAGAAAAGGAGGCACAGGAAACTAACATCAGGGGGCTGACAGCCACCTCTTCCCCCAGGTTCAGCTCAGGCTCCTTCCTGACTCTGGGCGGCTTTCTTGCTTCTCTCCCTCCCTTTCTCCTGAGATAAGGGCTTTGGCCTCTGTCTTCCACTGCCCAGCATGAAAACCTCCACAGGCTGAGAGGAGCAGAATGCATGCTTCCAGAATGAGGGGGCTGAAGCGAGGGGGCACCCTAGCTGTCTCCTGGCACAAGCGGCTGCCTGCAAACCCCCAGTGCTGCTGGAGCACACAGACACATAGAAGGCTCTTCTCACCTCTGTGGAGGTTATTCGCCATGCCTTCCCAAGGGGGTCAGGTAAGCCACATTTAGGTAAACACCTTCCTTGAGAACTTTCTGTATTCCACATGTAAATCAGGCTGTTATGGAAAATGGCGAACCTAAACACAAGAACGTTGTGATGAGCACTCCTGTACACATCGCCCAGCCTCAGAGAAGGTCAACTCCCAGCCATTCCTCTCAGCAGTGGATCCCCAGGAATTTCAGGATGCAGTCCAGAACTCTTGTCACTCAGCCTTGCTGTCATTATAGGACCTAAGATGAGTGTTGTCCTATAACATCATCAAGTACTGAACGTCAAGTGTCTGACATCTCATCAGTGTCAGAAAATGCACTGTTGTGCAGCACAAGAAGATTCTGTCTCCTCCCCCAAGTAACATCAAAAAAGGTTGCACAGCCAGGCAGTGGTGGCGCACGCCTTTACTCCCAGCACTTGGAAGACAGAGACAGGTGGATCTGTGTGAGTTCAAGGCCATCCTGGTCTATATAGTGAGTTCCAGAACAGCCAGGGCTGTATAATAGAGAGACCATCTCTTTAAAAAAGAAAAAGAAATGCCTGCCTCATGTCCTCTGAGAGGGTCCTAGAACAGGACAGTGACCTGTGGAGAATTTCCACAGTGCACACATTTTTCCATAGGTGTCCCCTCCGGAATAGACTGAGTGGTAGGAACCACTGACCCGCAGGGTCCCTGAGACCTGTGAGAGCTGTGCCTTGTCAAAGATCGGCATAGTCCCCCTTCCTCTGACCTCATGCCTGGCCCACCTCTCTCCTCCTAGGTGTTTGTCCTTGGATACATGTGCCTCACTCTCCCCTGAAGCTTTAAGGCTAATGGGACCTTGATTCTTGGATGTCTGTGCCCCCAGTCCAGTGAGAAACCCAGAGACATTGGGAAGATGTTTCCCAAATGGGGCCAACTGCCTGTTTGCCTGAGTGAAGGGCCTCCTTGGGAGAGAGGTGGGCTGCAATTACAAGCCTGGCTTTGGGGAGAAAACCCAGTCTGTATGCAAGACCAACCATCAGACACTCTGGAGTGATCAACAGTGGTCCCTCTGGTCCCCAGAACACGCCACAGAGTCCATAGAAGAGCCTGGACCTAGGTATCTTGAAGAAAATAGCATTGGCTTCCTCTGAGGGCCACACGAAGTCAATATTCATTCAGGAAGACACTGTAGAGTCAGCTATCTGTCCTGGGGGTGAGGGGCTTTCTCAGCTTGCAGGACAGGAGCCTGCTCTGGCTGAAGAGGCCCAGCAACAGGTCCTGGTCTCTGTTCTAACAGTATGCTGCTTTGGGACTTTAGATGGGTCACTTCCTCTCCCAGGGTCTGTTTCCTTATCTTTACAGTGAAGACGCCAGAGAATCACCAAGGCCCTCACGCGAGAGCTTTGAGGTCTCCACAATCTCAGCCAAAGAGCCATACACTCTCCCTGGTGCATAAATGGTGCCTGGATTTTAATCACCTTCCTGTCGGGGAGGGTCTTCCTGCCTGCTTCCTACTGTCTCTGAGCCTTATTTCCTCTGGCCAAGTCATGTGTCTAGATAAGGATATTGATTGTCTCCTAAATGCCTGCATCGGTGACAGGCATTTTTCCCAGCACAACAGCGCCTTGCTTTTGAGCCCCATGCTTCAGGAGAAGCAGCCTCCAGGAAGCATGTAGATGAGTCATCATGGGGCAGCTAGAAGGTAAAGGCAGGGAGATACAGAGTTCACAGTGATCCTCAAACACATAAAAGTTTGTGACAGCCCAGAATATATGAGAAGCTGTCTCAAAATCAACAACAAAATTTGTGAAACCCACCTCAGGAATCTCCAGAGGGAAGAAAGGAAACACACACACACACACACACACACACACACACACACACACACACACACACACACGAACCCACAACACGCATGCACAGCAGGAGAAGAGGTCATAAACTTATCAGATACTGATACCAGGAGCCTGAACTGGAACTCTAGCCTGACTCTGGCAGTTTCATTTATTCAGCAGGGACTGAGTTGCTGAGAAGTGCACAGTGGCCAAGAGGTGGGCCTTCTCAGAGCTTGCAGGCCACCTAGGGAAGAGCATGCAAACACAGTTGCCCCTGGCCCGCCCTCCCCCAGGCTGAAGGAAGGCACCAGGCAGTGGGAACCCAGAAGAGCCCATCTCAGGGCTCTGGGACAGTCCTCTGCTGCAGACCAGAGGGATGTGTCCATCTCTCTTGTCAGGAAATTAGCCTTGGGGAGCAGTTGGTCTCCCTGATTCAGGTCAGACAAGAGAAGCCAAGGATGATCTTCAGAGTGGTGGGTGATCTTCAGAGATTGTCACGTCTGTGAGAACTGGGTTGCTTCTGGGTCTTGGGAACAAGGCAAATATCCCCATGTTTGGGCCTGCGCTTTTCCAAGTAGTAGGTTTGGGCCCTCTAAGGTCACTCTTGTGGCCTCTGTGGTTTTTGCAAGCAGAAGTAACACCCTCTCTTCTTTCCTCCCCTCCCTTTCTCTCCCTTCTCTTTGTGGTGCTGGATATACTCTAGGGCCTTCTACATGCTAATCACATGCCCCACCAGTGATTGTACTCCCCGTCCTAGAAGTTGCATTTGAATTTGACGCCCCCTCTCTCTCTAGTGATGTGAGATGTGGACTCAGGAGCCAAATAAAGGGCGGAAGTTGGTGAGCGGTTCAATACTGAGGCCCAGAATGTTTTCTTCCTCACACCTGTGTCTGTGACTTATCTTTCATTGATCTTGGCAATTGACATACAGGCGTTCAGGCACTGTGTCTGTTTTCCCCTCCCTGGGCTCTGGCCCCAAGTGTGTTATTGAAAGCTTGTCTTGCAGGTTCTATTTTCAGAAAACTCTGTGACGCAGAGATGCTTTACTGATTCTTTCATTGAAAAACCTAAAGAACTGTCTCCTTTCAGTGGCCTGCTCGGTGCCATTCCTCAGTCTCTTTGTAAATACGTGGATGTGACATTGTGTTTTCTTGGGAGAAGGGAATTGATCTGGCCTATCCCCATCTACCCCAATGCCTAACTTCTCCAATGACCCTAGGGGAAAACCTCTTTCATGGAGAACAGTGATCCCACCACGTCTCCAGAACTTTGAGACCTAGGATTTCAGCTTCTCACATGACAAGCCCCACCTTTGTAACCTCACGGGTGATGGAGAATTCTGAATGAGCATCCAGCCTCTTCTTTCTCATTGCAGAGAATACCAGGCTCTTGCCCTCGTTCTAGGTACTCAGGGGCTGGAAACCCTTGTTTTACTCAGTCATCAGTAATTAAAAACAGTGCTCATTGGAATAAATTCAATTCCTAATGAACCTTAATGAGCCAATTATCAACCTCTATGCCTTTATTTTTTGTGTGCTCCTAGGGAGTACACCTAGTCCCTCATCTAAGCCGGGAGGAATAGTCCTCTGAGCTATAGCTCCAGGCCCCTAAACATGTTTTGTTATTTGTTTTAAGCCAGTCTCTCTAAATGGCCCATGCTGGTCTTGAATTCAAGATCTCCCTGCCTCAGCCTCCACAGCAGCTGAAATTGCAGGCCTGTGCCAAGAGGTCTGGCTTAACCCCAATTTAAGTACCAGCCTACTCCTTGCATTCTATTTCCTTTTTACTGAAGGTGGACAAAATAAGCTCTAGAGGAAGCCATTTGTACGAAAGTTCCATAGAAATCTACTGCAGACATCAAATCTATGATTCCTCAAGGGGGAAAAAATGTATAAATAGAGTGGCTAGATGTCCCAATTTGTGGCCCTTATCCTGTTCTAATTGTTAACATTAAAATTTCCCATCCAAATTGGCAGGCTTCGGATGGTAAATGATGTGTTCCTCCCACTCCTGTACCTTCTACCTCCATCCTGAGATGTTACTATTTCTCCTATTCTTTCGCAGTCGACGAAAGCACAAAGGGGCTAAGTTACTCACCCGAAGGGATGCAGATGGTTAGTGGTTGAGCTAGCCTTCAGGTTTAGTTTGTGTGGAGCTTCAGCTGGGTACTCAGCTGCCATACTTTTCTTTATGTCTCCACACCCACTTCTCACCAGAGAGGTCAGGGTAGCACACCGAACAGTTTGCTTGGCCTTCAACTGTGCCCTGTTGGTGATACCATTTTCCTGGGCTTGGCAGGCAATACAGAGAGCAAGCAGGCCAGGGTGAGGGGACAGAGGAATTTTTTTCCTAAGACTCATAGTGGTAGCTGCGGATAATCGGACAAGCCAGTGGAGTGGAGAAGTTGGGGGTGGGACAGCTTTAGCCCTTAAACAAGTAGGTGCACGGGCAAGACTCGGAACTGCTGCTGCCATCTCTGATGAACCTCACCTCTGCCCTGAAGCAGCTCAGCTTCAATCTCCAGGAGACCCAAGTTTCTAAAACGGATTCCTCCTAACCAGAAGGTAGTGCTGGGGGTACTGACAATCACTGAAGTGTCGTCGTCCCCCGTCTCATTCATTCCCTTCTACAGCCTGTTGTTACTGGCTGCAAAACTTCATCCAGAATAGAGCCATGTTCTTTTCTTCTGAACCTCAAACTCAAATGCATAGTTAATCTTTTGTGCAAAGTATTTTTTTAAGAGGTTTTCTTGCTAGAGACCAGCCCTTCCAAAGAACATGCATTCCAACAAACAGCTTCTGTCTTTCTTCTCCCTGGTGATTGTTCAACCCCTCCATTACCATCACCCTGACCCCTGGGGAAAGCCAAGCATATAGAAGAAGGCAACAGCCTGCAGTGGGAACCAAGAAGGCTGTCCTTTTCTAATATTTGCTGCTCTACTAAAACGAGAACTAGACCATCGTACAGGCCCACTGCATGGAACTGCTGTGAGGGCTTCCAAGCAGCTGAGGCTCAGACTTCGGTGACTCTCTTCAAAGTGTTCCCCATAGTCTTGTCTCCCTTTCAAAGGATAAAGTGGTTCCAGGAAACATTTGGAAATTTGTATCCATGCACCATCTGGAATGGAGGTGCAGGCTTAAAACTTTGCTGTCTTTCTCTGACACCTTCAGCCAGAGTCCTGTATCATTCTAATATCATTAGGCTTTGGGCAGAGCAGAGAAAATATGTTACTCTGGCACCAATAAATTGATGACTTTGGGTGATGTGCTTTGTAGATGGATTTTCTTTGGGCCAGCAGCTCACAAATAATGACACAGAGACTTATTATTAATTGTGAAAGTTTGGCCTTAGCTTAGACTTGTTCCTAACTAGTTCTTATAACTTAAATTAACCCATATGTTGTGGTGGTATTGTGTCCCCCAAAATATTGTGCACCCTAGTAAACTTATCTGGGGTCAGAGACAGAACAGCCACTAGATACAAAGGCTAGAAAATGGTGGCACTCACACCTTTAATCCTAGCATTCCAGAGGCAGAAAGCCACGTGTTCGAGGATACAACCAAGCATGGTGACTCATGCCTTTAATCCCAAAAAGCGAGCCTTTAATCCCAGGGAGTGGTGGTAGAAAGCAGAAAGGTGTATAAGGCATGAGAACCAGATACTAGAAGCATTTGGCTGGTTAAGCTTCAGGCTTTCGAGCAGCAGTTCAACTGAGAACCACTGGGATGAGGACACAGAAGCTTCCAGTATGAAGAAATAAGACCAGCTGAGAAGTTGGCCAGGTGAGGTTATCTGTGGCTTGTTCTGGTTCTCTGATCTTCCAGTGTTCACCCCAATACCTGGCACAGGTTTGATTTTATTAATAAGACCTTCTAAGATTCCTGATACAATATGTTTTAATCTACATCCTTTTATGTGGCTCGGTTACCTTTATTCTCTCTGCCCATCCTACTTCCTCCACATCTGGTTGGCAACTCTGCCTCTCTTCTTCCCAGAGTTCTCTCTCTGTGCAGAAGTCTTGCCTGTACCTCCTGCCTAAATATTGGTCTTTCAGCTTTTTATTACACCAATCACAGCAATACAATACATTTTCACAGCGTACAAATATCCCACAATATTTCCCCCTTTTGTCTAAATAAAAAGGAAGGGTTTTTAACTCCAACATAGTAAAACTATATAAAATAAGAACAATTATCTAGGTAAGGGGGGGATGGGACAACAGGAGGGAGGGGGAACAGGGGTTGGTCTGTTAAAGGAAAGAAAGTTTTTAAGTAAAAAAATTATATAAAAAAAAGAACAATTATCAAGTAAGAAAAACATTCACAATGTCCAGTCTAATATTATTGGCAAGTTCAGAGAAAATACTCTATTATCTATCTTATCTTGGTGAGTTCAAAGTTTTGTACCTAATTTACTTTCTATTAAAACTACAGAAAACTATAACTATAACTAACTAATCTTCAACCCCATCAGAGACCTGAGAAGGATATAATATTACCTGAGTAAACAAGAAGTGCAGAGCAAGCAACTTCCAAAACTAAGAAAGAACAGAGACATCTGGCTGCCTGGGCAGTCACCCCCAGGTTCCTCTGCAATGCTGGGGTGTCTTTGTTTAATCCCCCTTGTAAGGCAGCAAGAGGATAGAAATTTAACCTGAGTGTGGTATTTAGAAGAGAGGCCTTTAGTAGGGATTGAGATTAGATAAAGTCATCAGGACAGGGTCCTCACAAGTGAATCTCTGTATCTCTATAAAAAGAGATGGATCCCAGAGAAACCCTGTCTTGAAAAACCAAAAAAAAAAAAAAAAAAAAAAAGATGAATCAGAGGAGACAAGCACACACATTCTTTATCTCTTGCCATATGATGCCCTGTATCACGTCAGGACTATGCTAACTAGAAGGCTATCACCAAAAGCCAGAACAATGAGGCTGTCCTTAGATTTCAAACCTCCATAAACGTTTTCCTTAAAGTTTACCTAATCTATGGCATTGGGTTAGTAACAACTGAGAGTGGATGGAGTCAACCACAGTCATTGTTATTAGCATTCTGCTTGGACCTCGTATAGGTCTATGATCTAAAGATCTAAATACTGGGGCTAGAAAGATGACTCAGAGGTTAAGATCTCTGGATGCTCTTCCAGCAAACCCAGGTTTTGTTCCCAGCACCCACATGGCAGCCCACAACTGTTTGTGACTCCAGTTCCAGGGAGCCCAATTATTTCTTATAGCCTCTGTGGATACCAGGCGCATAAGTAGTGAACAGACATACATAAAAACAAAACATCCATACACATAAAATAAAATTAAGTCAAAATTAAATTAAATAAAATCTAAATCTTAGAACCTGGCATGGTGAAGCACACATTTAATCTAGCATTCAGAAGACAGAGACAGGTGGACCTCTATGAGTTTGAAGCCAGCTTGGTCTACATAGTAAGTTCCAGGACAGCCAAGACTACACAGAGAGACTTTGTCTCAAAAAAAAAAAAAACTAAATCTTTTTCCTAATGTTGTCATTCACAGCTGTGTGCACTCATAATCCCAGAATTTGAGAGGCTGATATAGGGAGATGTCCTAAGTCACCCGGGGCTACATAGTAAGAACTAGTTTGAAAAAATCAAAAAGAAAGTTGTAGTATTTTAAGATATATACCCTTAGCAATTTAACGCTCTAATACACGTCACAAACAATGTGACACGTGTGAATTATTATAGGATTAACAAGGCCTGTACTGGAGCACTTCCAACTGAGAGCTTCAGCCAGATGCTCTTTCTGACCTCTTCTTTCTGCTATCCCCAGTCCTCACAAGGGACCCTGACAATGAGCAACACTGGTTGTTCCAATCCAGTGTTTCCCAAACCAGGGGGTACAGATGAGGTAGCTAACTAAGCATTATCCACAGTCTGATATATGGAACCACTGACGAAGCTCCTTTCATATGTACATCAGCTTCTTGCTTGCACTGGCCCAACCCTTGCCCTGCATCACTTTATAGCCACAGCGGCCCTGAGCATCAGGTAGCCATGAACCTCAGGCCCGAAGCCTGGCAGGTTCTTACTCAGTGTTGGCTTCATGGCTGTGGGCTAGGACAGGAATGTGTTTACAGCTCTGTCTGTACTGTTGCCCTCATTCTACCCACCCCACCCCCGGAACCCCACAGAGCCTCTACAGAAACACACTCCTAGCCTTCCAAATCCTGATTTTATCTTTCCTCAATTTAACCAAGGGATATACTTTTTCAAGCGTCTTACCCTTGTGGGCCCCATGACCTTCTCTTTAGCCACCTCACTTCTGTGTCAGTTCCCTTTACCTCTGCCAGGAGGACTCCATAGATCCAATTTAAAAGAAACTGGGAGCAGACTGGGGTTCTTTTGTCTGATTTCTTTGGACCCATATTGCTTTCATTGCTGCTCTGAGGGCACATGCTTAGATATACAAGTGAAACAAGCCCAGACTTGAAAGTTAAGAACTTTGAGGAATTTCTCTGATCCTGGTACAGCAGGGATCTTGGAGTAAGCGGCTTTGCCTTCTTTCCACCTTGGCTTGCCTTGTACAGAGTGGGTCTCATAATCATCAAACATTACCTCTGACCTTGATGGAATAAGGCCTCCTTACGTGTTTACATGCTTTGGCTTTCTAAGGTCATGGTGACCACAGGTGTGTGGCACATAGTTCCCATGGATGGGAAGGCACACCATTGATGAGCTAGTTGAGAATAAGGGAGATGAACATAAGACAGGGTTGGAAGATGCAAAGTTAGGCCCACTGGTACTGGGAAAGCCACTCAACCTATTTGGCCTGAGTTCTTCCTTTGCATAGTCCAAAGTACTTTTGCAGAGTACACACAGCATAATCACTGAGAGCATGGACTTTAATGTCAATCTGAGCCAGCCTGGAAGCCCAGCTCTACCACTCATGGCCATGTGCAGTATAATATTTTAGTCAGCTTTCTGTCACTATTTAAAAAAAAAAAAATACCTGATACAGACTTCTAAGGAGAAAGGGTTAATTTGGCTCATGGATTTGGAGCTTCCTGGCCACATGCATTGACCCCATTGATTTGGGACCTGTGGAGGTAGTTCATTTCATAGTGGGTAGCGAGTAACACAGCAAAACCACCCACTCTGTGACCACGAGTGAAAGAGAGAGTGGGGGGAGGAAGAAGGGACTAGGATTCCATTGTTCCCTTCAAGAATATACACCCAGTGACCCAAAGTCCTATCAGGTCATATCTCTTAAGGGTTCTTCCACTTCCCAGTAGCTCTACTCTGCACATCACGCCTCTAACATATGAACCTTTGGGGATTCCAAGGTGGCACACAGCTGTAATCACAAAACATTTTATCAAAGCACTAGAATCCTGGGGTTCAAGAATTACCAGTTCAAGGCTAGCATGGGCTGCATAGTGAGTTCTAAGCCATCCTAGGCTACACATAACACGATCCTGACTCACAACCAAACTACTCTGCCCTCCGCAATCCTCAGGAGTGTAGCACTTGTGTAGCATGCACCAGGCCTGGGTTTCATTCCCAGCACTACCAAAAAGTCTATCCAAATTATAGCATCTACTGATCAAACTGCGGTCTCTTTAGGGACACTCATCATCTACCTTGTGAAGCTGCTGTAAGAATTAGGCAAGACAGTATAACTAAGATGGGGGGAATTGGACAGGGTGCCTGACTTATCGAAAGTGCTGCTCCGAAGAAAGGAGCAGCGTGCGGGAGATTGACTGCTGATAGAGCTTACCTGTGTGCTACGAGACAGCCCTACTGAACTAAGTACTGGAAAATGATTTCAGAAGACGAAAGAACTCTTCAAAGGGGAGACAGAATGGACATTAAAAGACAAAGATGTCAGGACCTTCCCCCTCGCTGACAACAGGGGTATCTTGAGTCTCTGAACTCTGGCGTCAGTGGCCACTGCCTTCCTCTCCTGCTGCTCATCCATCCTTGTGATCCCTTGCTCCTCTTAGCAGACTGAGCTAGAGGAGGGGATTCGAACTTTCACCCCATCCCTCTGCCAACCGTACCACCACTGCCAAGGCACTTCTCAGACAAGCAGCCAGTGCTCAGCCCGGGCTGCAGTTTCACTTTTGTTGGCCCTAAGAACCCAGGCTCCTAGTTGTTGATGCTCAGAATTCCCGCTGACACACTTCAGATTTGTGAGTGTACTGAAACCTAGGTCATTGCTCTGAGCAATCATTAATCCTGTTTCATAAGAGCTGCTCAGCAAACCTTGGATAGCTAACGGAGGGCTGTCACGGGGGGCGGGGGGCGGGTTTTCCTTCATTTACTGCCTCAGGTGAGTAATTGTCATCTGTTTAGCCCAGGACAGTTTTTAATTTCTAATTGCCGGAGGTCTCTTATATGCCTTAATCTTTAATGAGGCCCAGTTTCCAGATGCGGAAACTGATACACAGAGATGTGAAGTAAATTGCTCAAGGTCAAATGGTAAGAAAATGGGTCCTGTTCTTAAACCCATGTCTGTGAGTGTCCCTCAGTGGCAGAGTGTGTGCTCCGTGTAGGCAAGGCCCTGGGTCCCATCTCTAGCGTTCAAACACAGCAAAACGACAAATCAAAGCCCAACCCGTGTCTGTCTGACTCCAGAGATTGTACCCTTATCATTACAGAAACACAGAAAGGCAAATCCGACCCCAACCCTCCAGTACTGGCACAAGTCCAGGACGGCAGATGCGGGGTAACAGGTTGCTAACTACCGCAATGTCCTGTGGGTTGGGGGAAATTTTGATTGCCTTCCTCTGCTTATTCCCTCATTCTCTTCATTTCCCTCAGAAAACACTCAGCTTTGCTCTGGGGATGTGGCTCAGTTGATAGGAGTGTGTGCCCAGCATACACAAAGCTGTAGGTTCAATCTTTGGTGCCATTTAAGCCAGGAACCATACTGTGCCTGCTTTTAATCCCAGCATTTGGGAGGCAAAAGCAGGGGGAAGCAGAAGTTCAAGGTCATCTTTTGCTACAGAATGAATTTGAGGCTAACCTGATCTGTAAGAGACACTGTAAGTGTTAAAGGAAACACTTACCAGAAAGGGGCGGTGTCCTTTGAACTCAGCCCATATTCTTTCCAACTCCTCTGTCTTCTTTCCCTAGCTCCATCCCTCTGCTCTAACAAGGAATCCAAGAGTGTTAGGGATTGTCTGCAGACTCCTTGATCAGAGGCAAGAATACGGCCTAAGTGATTTCTTAGGATTTCCTCTGGGCTTTGATGCTTCATGAAATCATAACAGCAGGCCATAACTGTGCAGTCAACATGAATTCTTGGCTCAGTTCTAAAGATCAAAGTCATATCGATCCTGGCAGCCAGTCTTCCTAGACAGATTACCTTGTCATCTGCCTCAGGCATACCATTCCAGGTTTCCTTCCTAACACTAAACTACAAGTGTAGAGAAAGCTGATTCTGGAAGCAGAGAGATCATCCCACCCATGGGAGTTAAATGCTAGAATCAGCTAAGCAAAGCTGGCTGCTTCTGCAGCTTAGAAGTGTGCCTGAAGGTTAGGGGAGGGCCCAATCCACTTCCTGTCTAAAGGTAGATGGGCTCGTCATCTTGACATTGATTTCTCATTTGTAGTTCTACAGAGGCATTGGTGCATCCTGCCAGCAGCATCATACATCAGCTACAGAACACACGACAGAAAAACTTAAAGAAGGAAAGGATTTATGTTGGCTCATGGGTCCAGAAGGCTCAGTCCATCGTGGCAGGAAAGGCATGGTGGGACTGTTCAGTTCACACCGTACTAGGCCAGGAGACAAAGGAGTAAGACAGAGAGGGCCAGGGATACTGTGCCCTCAAAGATCTCCCCCAGTAGCCCACTTCCTCCAGCTGAGGACCAAGTATTCAAATCATGAGCTTATGAGACAGCGTGATACATTTAAACCATAATATGGAACTTAGGAAGTGGGCCACCTGACCTACAGTGCCCCATTTCTGGTGGCTGGAAAGTGTGTGGAGGAGACACATGTTTCCAGGGAGGCTGTGGAGATTTCCTAACCCGGCAGGAAGCATCTAGTCTGGGCATCATTACCCAACCCAGTCAGACAGCACACTCATGTTCCTCTTGGACCAAGGGCTTGGAGTTCCTTTCCTGGCAACACCAAACTCTGCTCAGGACGAGCCCTCCAAGCCAGCCCTTAGAGGTTATAAGGCAGGGATGCTAATGTGGAAAAAGCCAGACAGGGAAGGGGAAGGAAGGACAGAGTTGCTGGGGGGCGGGAGTGCACACCTTTGACCACAGCACTCGGGAGGCAGAGGCAGGTGGATCTCTGCGAGTTCCAGGCCAGCCTGGGCTACAGAGCGAGTTCCAGGGCAGCCAGGGCTGTTACACGGAGAAACCCTGGCTTGAAAAACCAAAAAAGAAAGAAAAAAGGGGGCAGGGTGCACGTACTGGGGCCTTGTTCCTATTTTGAATGAAGTCTGTGGGCCTTGTGTCATCATCTGTCAACAGCGGGAGATAACCGATCAGCCTTTGATTAATGCCTCTACCTGCCTAGTGATACAGAACAGGGAGCTTGGAAATGGGGCAATGGGGACCTTGACACACATCCAGGCTGGGAAGCACTGCCCTGGAGTCCAAAAGTACCAAGGCCATGGAGTCATCACCCAGTTGAGCACTGGAAGAATGCCCCAAGAGGCAAGCGAGCTCGCAGGAAAATCAATTTAGGATTTACTTAATGTCTTAGGGGGGAAAAAGTCATAATGAATGGTCGAGTGGGTGGAAAGAGCAAAGCAGGTCTGGAGCAGAGGTAGGGACATACCAGTGACTTCCCACAAGCACCAGGTGCGAGAGACTCAGAAGAAAAGCTCTGAGGAGGGCGGCTTAGCAGAAGTCCATCAGACACTGTGATGCAGGGAAAGCAGCATCGGACTGGGCGTCCCAAAGCGGGGTTTTTAGTCCTGGCTCAACAAAGGACTCGCTGTGTGTCCTTGAATAGTTTGTGCCCTCTCTAACCCTCAATTTCCTCGTTTGTAATTTTGTGGTTTTCTTCAACCCTTTATTGAGGAAATATTAGCATACAACAAACCACACATATTTCAAGTGTACAATTTGATGGGTTTTGACATCTGTACAAACCAGAAAACTACCACCATAATCAAGGCATAGCTTTCACCCCTCAAATTTTCCTCTTTTTTTTTTTTTTTCAATAATTCCTTGTTTTTACCCAACTCTCTGCTCCTCCTTCCCGCACTGAAAATGATAGTCTTTCATTGTTTATGTATTTGTTTGCTTGCTTGTTGATTTGTGAGTGAGGGCCTGTGTGTGCCATGCCATATGAGTAGAAGTCAGAGGACTTTCTGGAGTTGGTTTGCCTACTACCTTGTGAGGTAGGGTCTCCCTGTTTCTGCTGCTGTGTATTCCAGACTAGCTGGCCCATGGCCCTCAAGGGAGTTCTCCTGTCTCTGCCTCCCAACTCACTGGAGGGTGCTGGGATTACTGAGGGCTAAGGTTGCAGATATGTAAATCTGGCATTTGCTACCCTCAGAGCCACACCCCTCCAATCCCAGCCACTGAGGTGCGTTTTATCACTTGACAATTCGGTATTTCCTAGAGGTTTCGTAGCTGGAATCGCATACTACAATATGTATTTTAGGCAGCAATTGGCTTCTATCACTGAATATGGTTTTGATATCCATCTGTGTTCCAACATGCTTTAATAGTTCCCCCTTCCTCCTTCTCGGCCTCCTTCTTTCCCTCCATTTCTCTCTTCCTTCCCTCCTCCCATCCTGCCTTCCTTCCTTTCTTCTGTCCTTCCTTCCAGCTTCCTTTTAAAGAAGTGGTATTGAATTTTGTTATTATGGAAAGGTCGCTAAAACATGCATAAAATTTCAAAGCTTCATAAGTAGCATATGCTATCTTTAACAAAATGATACAGATACATGTATAAAAATATAAAAGAATACATATCAAGTTACACTATTTGCTGCCAAGTGACCGGAATTATAGATCTGTTTTCTTTGCTTCTCTGTTTCCTAATTTTTGAATTGTGAAAATACATGCTAGGAAAATGTCATATCTTAAAACCAGTTGTACTGAAGCATAGTTGGCATAAAGAGCCATGTTTAAAGTACACAAGTATTAAGGTTGTACACATGCATACATGTGAAGCCATCACTATAATCAAGATGGCAAACATATACATCACCCTCAAAAGACCTCTTCCCAGCCACTGTGCTTCTTTGTGTCACCATAGGTTAGTTTGCATTTTCTAGAGTTAGAGAAGGAGGATTAAACAGTAGACTTTTTTTTATTTTACCTTCTTTGACCATCATCATCGTTTTGACATTGTTCCATGATGGTACGTCTATCACCAGTTCACTCTTTTTTTTTTTTTTTCTCAGTAGTATTTCTTGGCATGGATATACCACAGTTCATCTATCCATTTACATACTGATGTATATTTGAGGTGCTTTTTGACTATTACAAATGTAATGATGATGAACGTCCATGGACAAAGTCCCCCCTCTTCTCCCTCCTGTCTCCTCTCTCTTCTCTCCTCTCTTCAGAACAGACTGTCATTCTGTAGTGCAGGCTTAAATGCATAGCAGGTCTCCTGCTCCAGCACGACAAGTGCTGGGGTTCCAGTGTGAGCCCCCACAGCCAGCTTCACGTACAAAGCTTGATGTGCATTTTTACGTCTTTGAGGTTGCTATGGCTGTATTTGACTATTTGAGGAACTATACCATTTTACATTCTCAACAGCCGTGCAAATGGAACTGAGAGTTCTAGCACTTCCAAATCCTCGGCAACATTGGCTATGGTCAGTTTGGGAAATGTTAGATGTTCTAATCAGTGCGTTGTAGCCTCTTAGTGGGTTTTAGCTTGAATTTTTCCAGTGACCAATGATACCAAACATCTTTTCTTATCTTCTAGCATGTATATATCTTCTTTGGTGAAATATGTCTTTGTATCTTTTGAACAATTTAAATTTTTTAGGTTTGTTTTATTTTATGTAAATACATGTTTTGCATATTTTATTTGCATAAAATATTACATAAAATATTTTACATATTTTATGTAAATACGTGCATCACATGTGTACCTGGTGCCTTCAGAGGTTAAAAATGGTAAAGATCACAAGAAGATGTTGGAACCCCCGATCTGGCATTATGGATGCCTGTAAGCCACCATGTGACTGCTGAGAACTGAACCCAGGTCCACTCCAAGAGCAACAAGTGCTCTTAACCATTAAACCATTTCACCAGCCCCTTTGGACATTTTTTAAAAATTGAGACAAGTTCTCACTTTGTAGCTCACACGAGTCTGGAACTCACTATGTACCCTAAGTTGGCCTCAGACTTGTAGTAATCCTTCTGCCTCAGCCTCCTAGGTGCTGAAATTATCTTTTGTTCTCCTGTTCATTTTTAATTAGACTGTTTTCCAAGTTTTTACTGCATTTTATTTATTTGTTTTACGTGGGGACATGTAAGTGAGTGCATGTCCACAACAGCGTCTGTGTGGAGGTCAGAAGAAAACTTGCAGGTTGCAGGAGTCAGTACTACATACATACACAAACACACACACACACACACACACACACACACACACACACACACACAGAGTATAAGTCCTTTATCAGAAACACGAGTGGTAAATATTTTCTCCCACTGTTTGACTTTGTTTTAATTCTCTAAAGGTGTCTGTAAACTGTTAAATTTGAATGAAGTAAATTCCATGTTTTATGTTCTCTGCGTACTTTTTAAGAAATCTGCACAGCTCAGCAGTTAGGAGCACTGACCGCTTTTCCAAAGGACCTGGGTTGTACCCACATGGCAGCTCACAAGCATCTGTAACTCCACTTCTAGGGCATCAGATGCCCTTTTCTGACCTCTCCAGGCACCAGGCATTCACATGGTGCACACACATACATGCAAGCAAAACACTCATACACATTAAATAAGAAAACTTTGAAGAAAGGAAATATTGGCCTGAGCTAAGATCACCATGACTTTCTCCTATATTTTGTAATTTTAGTTCTTTTATTTACATCTATGAACCATCCTGAGTCGAGTTTAATATATTGTATAAGGTATTTTTTTTACTTGTATTGATTTGTTGTGGATTTCACATCTCGCATTCCAATCCTACTTATCTCCTTGTCTCCTCCAATCTGCCCTCTGCCCTTACAACCCCCCCCCCATCAAAACCAAATTTAAAAGAAAAACCAAAACCAAATAAAACAAAGAAGAAAAAGAGAGAGAGCGAAGAATCTTGCTGTGGAAGGTGCAGTGTGGCCCGTTGAGTCACACAGTACACCCTTCAGTCCACTCATCTTTACTTGCATGTGTTCATTGCCATGAGTCATTGGTCTGGCCTCCTCTGGCTTCCAATACACCACCAATAATGGCTCTCCCTGGGGTTCCTCTTGGGTATCCTGTTGTTATCCTTTGTCATGGAGATCCTGCTGTTTTGGATCTGTAGGTTCATCCTTTTCTCATGCTCCAACAGTTCATAGATTCAGTGGATATTGGGGTGGGCCATCTCTTAGCCCTGGTTCTGGGCCTGGGTGGTAGCTGAGTTGGTCAGTCTGTTAGCTTTCCCTCATCGTCACTACCTGAGTGGACTCTCCAGCACTGCCCTGGCTAGCTCACCCCATGCAGCCTTGAGGAAGGAGAGGGGCCAGTTCTGTTCTCAGGCCCACAGATCCGGGCCCTCCTCACTCATATCGCCAGGGCCAGCTCTACTGTTTTGCCCGGGCAAGGTGGAGGGCCCTCGCTCCAGATTGCTGTAGAGGGTATGGGGGCAAGGGATCAGCTCTCCTGCTCTCGTGTCCTCAGGGCTGGCTCACCTGCATCCTTGACAAGAGGATCAGCTCTAGTATGCTTCCCAGGTGGGATGCGGGGCCTGCTCTCCTGTGTGCTGCAGCTGGTGTAGGGCAGGGCTAGTTCTCTCACTCTATGAGCCTGGGGCCAGCTCTCTGCCTGCCACAGGTAGCAGGGGAGGGGGCATCTTTCCTTCATCCATGCCACCATATGGCATGAGGGGTGGAGGTCATCTCTGGTGCTCTCATGCCCTCAGGGCTTTGCTCACCTACATCCCCAACAACAGGATGAGCGCTAGGGTGCTGCCCAGATGAGAAGCAGAGGTTGCTTTCTCATGAGCTGCTGCTGGTGAGGGTCAGGGCTAGCTCGTCCAGACTTGTGACCCCAGGGCCAGCTCTCTTACCTGCCGCAAGTGATAATGGGGGAAGGGGGAAGGGCATCTTTCCCTCACCCATACCTCCACATGGCAGATAAGGGGGTGCAGGGTCAGCTTTCCTGCTCTCGTGCTCTCAGGGTCAGCTCACATGTATCTCTGTGTGCTTCCCAGGTGAGGTGCTCACCTATGGTGAGGGGTGAGGCCATCTTTCTGGAGTGCAGGAGCAAGCTCTCCCCTGAGGGGTAGGGCCAGCTCGCCTGCTGGAAAATCCAGTGAAGGGCAGGGCCAGTTATTCCAGGGCCAGTGAGGGGAGGGGCCGACTCAGCACAGCATGGTTCCAATGATCCCCACCCCCACCCCCGTGCTAACACAGGCCACTGACAACACCACAGACCCCAGCTGCAGCACAACCACAGACCTAGACATGGCCCTCAGCAGCAGCTCAGGCCAGGACACCACCACGGTCGGTGGCAGCACAGGCCGCTCAGATCAGCATGGCCCCCAGCAGTAGCATGGTCCCCAGGCACCAACTTGGTCCCAGGTGGCTGGTCAGACCCCAGGCATCTGTAAAACCCTCAGTGGCAACCAAAGCCATGGACACCATTCCAGACCCCGGCCTCCGCAGGGCCAGAGACCCAGACATGGTCCTAGGCAGTAGCCCATGCCCAAACGTCTCCATGGCTCCAGGTGGCAGCATTGGCCACCCAGATCAGCATCACCCCCGGGTGCAGCATGGTTCTTGGACACTGACATGGTCCAAGGTGGCCAAACAGACCCCAGTTGTCCACACGGCCCTCGGTAACAACAGGAGCCCCAGACCTCAACTCAGACTCTGGCTGCTGTAGGGCCTTGAAACCGGACATGGTCCTAGGCAGCAACCCAGGCCTGGACAACACCATGGCCCCGGGTGATAACACAAGTCACTCAGATCAGGATGTTCCTGGTGGCAGCATGGCCCTAGGACATCATCATGTCCACAGCTTGTGGCCTAGACCCTGAGCATTTTTGTGGCCTTGGGTGGCAACATGAGCCACAGACATCCAGACCCTGGCTGTAGTAGGACCATGAACCCAGACATGGTCCTAGGCAGCAGCCCAAGCCCAGATGTCACCATGGCCCCAGGTGGCAATGCAGGCCACCTGGACTGGGCTTGTCCCCATAGTATCATGGCCATCAGACACCAACATGGCCCCAGGTGACAGCCCAGACACCCCACCCCCACCCCCAGCATTGACATGGTTTTTGATGGTCTCAGGAGCCATAGACATCAACACAAACCTTGGCTGCGGCAGGGCCTTGGACCCAGACATGGCCCTCACCCAGGCCTTGGTCTGGACAATATAATGTAAATATTTAACTTCATTCTTTTCAGTGTAGACATCCAGTTGATTCTCCATAAATTATTGCAGAACAAAAACTATTCTTTCTCTGCTATACGTCTTGACATTCTGTCAAAAATGTCAATCAACGATACATATATGGGACCACTTCTCAACTCTTAATTCTATTCTATATGTCTACTTTTATATCAATAATATATTTTCTTTATTGTTGTAACTTTACAACATGTTTGAAGTCATGTAATTTAAGTCTTCCAACTTTATCAAAATTATTTTCTCAGCCAGGTGTGGTGGTATGTGCTAATAATCCCAGCACTTAGGAGACTAAGGCAGGAAGATCAAGAGTTCAAGGCCAAGTTACACTATTTAGTAATACCCTGTTTTTAAAAAAAACTCTCATTTTTATGTCATCTTCATGTACATATAAACTGGAGAGTCTGATTTGCAAATTCTTTTTTTTTAATTTTATAAAGTCAATCTTTATTTATTTTTTATTTTTCTTTATTAAGAAATTTTCTACTCACTCTACATACCACCCACAGATCCCACCTCCTCTCTCCTTCCTCCTCCCACCCCCAGCCTTCTCTCCCAAGCCACCCTGCATCCCCACATCCTCCAAATCGAGGTCTCCCATAGGGAGTCAGCAAAGCCCAGCACACTGAGCCTAGGCAGGTCCAAGCCCCTCCCCCACAGCACCAAGGCTGCCCACTTTGCAAATTCTAAAACACAAACATCAACTTAGCTGAAATTTTATTTATTTTCACATTGTATCATCAAGACTGTCTAAAGAGATTTGACATTTTAACAATATTGAATATTCAGGTCCATAAGCAAAGTGTATGTCTCTAGTTATTTACATCTTCTTCAGTGTCTCTCATTAACATCTTGTGATTTTTTTTCAGTGTAGTGATCTTGTATATCTATTATCAAATTTGTTCATATTTCAGTTTATTTGAGACAGGGTGTTCTATGTATTGAACTTGGAATCTTCCTACCTCGGCATGCAGAGTCCAGGGAGAACAGATGTGCACTACACTCAGAAGCAGTGCACGTTGTTGTGGTTCTGGAGGCTGAGCCTAGTGCCTTGCTAGTGCTAAGCAAGGGTTCTGCCACTGAGATAAGTCCCCAGCTCACTATTTCATTTTTATGCCATTTTAAAAGGCATTTTTATTTCAACTTTTAAGTATTCATTGCTGGTATATACAAGATAATTCGGTTTTGCATGTTGACTTTGTATGGGATCTTGTGTGAGTCACTTGTTACTTGTCACAGCTTCTGGGTGGAGTCCTTTGAACTCCCTAGATCACATTGTCTATAAATGCAGTTCTAATTTTTCAGTTCCTATCTATGTATTTTTCATTCCTTCATCTTATACACTAGCAAGAACCACTAGCAGATTGTTACCAGTACTAGGAAAAACGGGTACCCTTGTTTTGTTTCCAATCTATTGTGTACGTTTTCAGTCTTCCATTATGAAGCATGATACTAGCTGTGGGTTTTTCATAATCCCTTCTATTTCTAGGTTGCTGAGAGTTCTTTTGATCTTGATCAGTTATTGAATTTTGTCACATTTTTTCATCTATTGACATGATTACGATTTTCATTTTTAGTCTAAGTATATACTTCATTGGTTAATTCTTAGATGTTGAAATAGCTGTATTTCTGGAATAAATCCTCCTTGGTCATGATGTTTTATCCTTCTTATATGTCATTGATTCCATTAACTAAAATGTTAAATGTTTTAACTATTAGATTTTGTGGGGTTATTTTCTTGAAGGGGAATTCAGACAATACCTCATTCTGTAGCCCAGGCTGGCCTTGAACTCATAATTACCCTCCTGTCTCAACCTTCTAAGTGTAATGATTACAGGAATGAGCCACCATGACCAGATAAACTATTTTTTATTAAGAAGAATTTTATTCATTTTACATAACATTCAAAGACCCCCCCCTCTTCCCTCCTCTCGCTCTTCCAGTGAGAATGGGTGTGTGTCCACACATACCCCATTCCCTCCTACTAGAAGGTAAGGCCTCCCATGGGGAGGTACATTTAGTAGAGGCATATCCAGGCCCTTCCCCCTGCCTCAAGGCTGCGCAAGGTGTCCCATCATAGGTAGTAGGCTCCAAAAAGCCTGCTCATGCACTGGGGATGGATCAAACTATTTTTATGAAGGACATTTGTTTGTACTTTACTTGTGATATACTTATCTGGATTTTCATTAGATTGTCTGGACTCTTCAGCCCCTCTCTGATTCTTAAGGGTTTTTTCATCTTTAACATTCTACAGTTCTAATAATACCCCTTCTGCTTTGGATATGTCTCTCCTTCTATTTGCTTATTGCTTGTCTGCCTGCCTGCGTCCTTACTCTTTCTCATACCCTCTATCAGAGGAATGTCTGCTAGCTGGAGTCCATATAGGGTAAGCCAGCTTCCTCCAAGGAAAACTGAGCAAATTGCTTCAATTCACAGTTCTCCCAAAGAAGGTCAATCTGGGGCAAATAATCACTGGAGTAGCACCTCAGCTGCTGTCGTAGATAACTGGCCATTGTATGAAGCCTTGGGTGCGAAAGCAGTCTACCGTAAGCTGTTAAGTACATCCCAGTTACCCCTAAGGACTGAGACTTGTCTGCATTTCAGACTTGGCATGAATAGGACCAAATGTGAGTCTCTCTGGGTCTCAGTCTGTAAAATTAGGAAGTAGACTCCTTACATCCTTACAGTCTTTACTCTAAAACTGGAAGTCGATTGCAGTAAGGGGTGAGAAAGGCTAAGTGACCGGATAAGGGGGTATCAGATTAATAGATTTTCAGTGATATTGTTGGCTTGAAAGCCTTTGAGAGTGTAAAGTTTGTGGCCCATTCAAGTTAGCTGTGTTGAGACAAAGTGTAGAAGGATAAAAATTCATTTGTTTAAATGTTCAATGTTCAGGAAAAGGTATTTTCAAGTATATTATGCCACATCAGAAAGAACTCAATGCATTCTGAAAACAAAACAAACAAAATCACAAATGCAGAAACCACTGGGAGGATCGACTTAAAAGACCAAATATGAAAGTATTTTGGGACTTTTTAAATACAGGCGCACTGCAAATCTGGAGCTGAGTTCTAGACACAATGAATCAATGGTGATTCAATGGACTTAGAGAAACAGAGTTGGAGAAAGAGCTTTTCTGTACAGTGTCAGAAAATACAAGGGGGTGAGAATAGAGTTCAGTGATAGAGTGCTTGTGGAGCGTGCACACAACCCTACGTTCTGCCACAAGTGCTGCCAAAAGAAACAAGGATAAGAAACAAGAGAAGGACCGGAAGGGAAGGGAGGGGAGTTGGAGGAGGAAGAACGGGAGGGGAGGGGAGAGGAGGGGAGAGAAAGGGGGGAGGGAAATGAAAACGATTTGGAGCCATCTTCCCTGAGCAAACAATTTTCATCTAGTCACTGGGCAAATGGTTACATAGCTCTTAAAAGTGGGTCCTGCACAAGGCTGGAGAAACAATGTGAAGCTCCATGGGAGGTCACTATCCTGGTGGGACATCGGCAACTTGGGCCGTAAGAAACTCAGTGTTGCATTTCTCCCCTCTGGAGCTCCAGTCCACCCCAGAAGGGCCTTCACTGACTTCTTCCAAATGTGCCTCACCAATGCTTTCAGCTCTCTGACTAACGACTGCTGCAGCCAGATGTGCCAGCATGCTCCAATCACAGCCCAGAGCCACTGCTGTCCAGACTCTCCACCTGCCCCACATACACCATTCCAACCACCCTCATGTATTCTAACTAGATTTAGAGTCTTTGAGAAGTACTGGGGACTGTGAATAGGTGGGGAGATAAGACAGAAGCAGCAACATATAAATAATAACATAGACTCTAATCCGTGGTGGCATTCTCTCCATTTAGCATTGAATCTAACTAAGCCTTAGGAAGTCTATTTGTTATACTTTCATTATACTGTGCACCTTGTCGGAAGGCAAAAGGACTCTTGAATAGACCCACCTTTACCTCCATGTCACCTCTCTTTATTTTTCCTTCCATCTCCCACTTGCCCTGCTTCGGCCCTTCTTAATGCCTGATTAGTTTCTCACAGTAACAGGAATTTGTAAACGTCTACAGTTTTCCAGAGTTTGGCTCTTGAAGTAGCTCTTGCTCTGTTTTAACTCTGAGAGAGGGCAAGTTTGAAGAGCTTGAGTTTTGTCAAGCAAGAAGTGAAGAATCTGGTCCCACATTTGAGTTCTTTTCTGAGAACTGGGCTTCAAAGACATTTGCTTGAGAGCCTGGGGAAGGATCCAGAATTGGGCACTTAAGTGAGAAAAAAAAATGGAGGATAAAGAATTTTGAGGACCAGTTGGTCCAGAATACAACTAAAAAGGCCAAGGTTCTGACTTTGTGCCGCCCGGGCCCAACAGAAGTCCAAGGGTGCTGGGCAGAGAAAAGGAAAGGGCCGGCTCCTGAATACAGACGTTGTGTTCACTTCAAGTATGAGCTTTGGGGGTGGGGGGGCCTCTCACTAACCTGCGTGGCAGGGTTTGGGTTGAAAAGAAGTTTGGAACTTCTGAGTGGAAGGAGTGGATGGTGGGTTTAAATATAGTTCCTCTTCAAACACTGGGGCTCTGTTGGACAGAACATTTGTTTCAGTAATTAGGCACTTGCTTAGCAATGCAGCTGTGGGTTGAAAATAATGCTTTCTGCCTCGTGGAAAGTTATGGGTTCCACCCCTAATTTCTCCAAGTCTCTTTTGAAAGATGGCACATTTGTTTTACCCTTCCCAATTCTCCCACGAGCTCAACTGCCTTGTCAAAACTTCTTTGTCTTCCCCATATAAAAGCAGAGGCAATTATGGGGAACAATAGCTAGAAACGGCCTAGCTTTGACTGCCAGAGTTCTAGAAAATGTTTGCTACCCCTTGTATTTAAAAATTAAAGGAAACTGAGTGCCATAGCAGCAAAGGACAAACAATACCCATTTATTGTCAGTATGGTCATAACTGTCATCATCATCATCATCATCATCATCATCATCATCATCATCATGACTCTTGCTGGGAACTTGCCTACTAAGAGTCCTCAAGTCTTTGGTCATACCATGCTGTTCTTCAGCTATTGATCTAGCAGGCCATATCTCTCTCCTTTCACTTAACAAATTTTCTTTCACTTGGAATATCTGGCTTCTTTGAAAATCTTTAAACAGAAAATTTACCTGGGTGCAGTGGCACATATCATTAATTTCAGCACTTGGGAGGTAGAGGCAGAAGGATCGGGAGTTAAAGCTGAGCCTTAGCTACACAGCAAGTTCAAGGCCAGTGAGGACTACATGAGAACCTGTCTCAAGGAACAAGGAAGGAAACTTTATTCAGGCCATGCATATGCATTTTATAGACTTTATTGCCTAATTTATTTTTAAATTTATTATTTATTTTTTATATTTTAATTAAAATATAATTATGTTACTTCCCTCTTTCCTTTCTTCTATTGAGCCCTTCCCAGGTGCCCTCCCTACAACCCCTCTCATGTCTTCCCATACATACACACACACACACACACACACACACACACACACACACACACACACATAGATAGATATAGATATATAGAGAGAAATATATAAATGCAGCCTACTTGAGTTTGTTTTTGTTGTTTGTATGTATATGGATTCAAGGTTGATCACTTTGCCTTTCCAGGGATGAGTCCCCTGATTGATTTTCCAATATTTCTCAGGTGTTTTTTTTTAACATATTACCATATGGAAATATAGTTTAGGGGTGGAACACTTACCCCACTCATCCTTTATAAACAAAAACCTAACCAAGAGCCTAGATTTTTATACTCTCAGCTGTGACATAGTGTCTCTAAAAAGCTTGCCTTCCGTGGTAAGGTGGGGCCATAGAAAACTGAGTAGTGAGCTAAGAATTTCCTCCTCTTTCAGCAGTAACAAGATCTATTCTTCCCCTACAGTGTTAGAGAAGACCGTGTAGAAAGCGTGGACTTTCACCTTTGCCAAACTGTAACCTCTGATCACACATCCTCAGGTTTCTGGCAAGGCACCAAGGTGGTAGCAACTAAGGTCAAGCAAGCCATTAGCACTTTCACCATGACTTAGTGTAATGTCAATTGAAGTCACACCAGCAATAACAATAACAATAACAATAATAACGATGGCAGCCGAGACGAGAACATGGACTTCTAGCCCCATTTGGCAGTAATGGGGTAGTATTTGACTGGTGAGTTGTCAAAGGAGGCCTGCTAAAAACAGATGATCTCAAGAAGATCCTGAGACTCCTCATTTCCAAAAATGTCTAGGATAAAAGAGACATCATTTGCCGCACCAAGAACAGAACTATTTTGCCTTTAGTGGAAACACTTTTAGTGGTTAACTGACAATAGCAAGATGACACATAAGTGGGGCTCGTCTGGTGAGGGTGTTAAAGCACCCATTAGAAAAAGTACTTAACAAGCCAACAATAACTCCTGAAAGAAATAATACATACCAGGCTGGAGAGGTGGTTCAGCGGTTGAGAGCACTGATTGATCTTCCAGAGGACCCGGGTTCAATTCCCAGCACCCACTTGGCAGCTCACAACTGTCTGTAACTCCAAGATCTGACACCCTCACAGACATACATTCAGGCAAAACACCAACGCAAGTGGAATTTTTAGAAAGAAATATTAAATACAAAATATCAACAAATAAATAGAAACTTTAAACACAAAACAATGGAAATTTCTAGAATTGAAAAATATAGTGGCCAAAATCAAATAAGTAGTACTGGATGGACTCCACAGCAGAATAAAGAGGGGAGAGGAAGGAGTCAGTGAACTTGAAGGGAGAACAATAAAAATTATCCATCATAATCAACAGAAAGAAATGGATTAGGGAAAAAACAGAGCCCTAGGAGCCTGGGGGACTATGACAAAAGATACTACATTCTTGTCATCAGATAATTCCCAAGAGAGGGGGAAAAAGTGGGGCTGAGAAAAACACTCAAAAATGGCTTAAATTTTCCCAAAATGTGGCAAAAAGACATAAATCCAGTTTCAAAAAGCTGAGTAAATTCCAAAGAGGATGAACTCCAAGCAATCTATGCTAAGAGACATTATAGGCAAACTTCAAACTAAACACACACATTTATGCAATCTTCCATCTAAATTCCTTATAAGAGAAAAGAAAACATGAGATATTTTGTTGGAAGGTGAGGAAGCTCTGAGCGAATGTGCGAAGAACTGATAAAGTCCTGAGTGATTGTGTGTTGTTGGCATGGGGACAGCCATGTCAAGGACCAATGCCTCATTCCCAGTATGGATGAGTCTCAAAGGGATGGCAAAGCCTTCCTCAGATCTTAGTGAGAACCTTAACGGTGTGTAGTGGTAGGAGTGCTTACAAATGATTAACTAGTTTGAGCAAAAACTAGCAACTGGCTGGGCATGGTGGTGCATGCCTTTAATCTCAGCACTCGGGAGGTAGAGGCAGGCGGATCTCTGAATCCAAAGCCAGCCTGATGTACAAAGCGAGTTCCAGGGTGGCCAGGGCTCTTACACACAGAAACCCTGTCTCAAAAGACAAAGCAAACAAAAAACAAAAGCAAAAAAAAACAAAAAACAAGCAACTGCAGCTTCCTCCTCCCACACTTTCACAGTCTGAGACTGCTCATCTTCTGAGACTTCCTACCAAAAGTCACTCATTCCTTCCTGCTATGCTGGACATAATGAACAGGATGAAGTTCTAGGTTGCTGCCAACAGTTGGTGCCCTCCATCAGAGTGCACACGGTGCACCTGACCCCAGCTTTTCTGTGCACGAATCTCTGTTTGTGTTCTCTCATCTCCAGGCACCAGCCTGCAGGGGTGGGGGTGATGAGTGCTGCCTGAGTCAGACATAGCTAGGCCATCGGAAACTCGCATCAGTCAGACAAGGGACCACTCCCTAGAGGAGTGCACAAAGGAAGACAAAGAAAAGACTCAAAGTGGGGGAAGGGAGCCCAACTGTAAGCATCAGCGTAAAACATGGCAGAAGTAGTATCTAGAGACAGGGAGCCGGATGTTAGCACAATGAAATTTCATGTTAGCAGTTTCAAGGAGATTTTAAGGGGCTACGGAAGTAGGGTGAAAGCACTGTAGCTTCATCATTTTAGACCAGGTTCAAGCCATATGCCTTTGGTTTCCTGAAGAATGGGTAGTAAGTCTCGCTGCTTGAGAGGAAATGGGGGGTTTGAGGAATGCATCTATGACCAAAGGATCCATGTGCATTCCCATTTTCTCTTTGGGTTTGTGGAGTCTTGTCGGTGATTCCTTAGACCCTGTGGTTTCCTCACAGAAGAGCAAGTTCTGTGAAATTGGATCCCTGAGGAGTCCAGCTTCTCGACATTGCCCCTTGGACTGTGAGGGGGCTGGCCACCAATTACATTACTCTTTGCAAGTTTACCAACTAATTAACATAGCTGCCTTAAGGGGAAGGAGAAAATTGCTCAACAAGGCGGGGGAGGGGGAATCTTGTTGCTGAAATTCACCCTGCCAGGAAGGATTGTGCCTAGATTTTGTGGCCCGACTCTTTCCAGACCTCAGCGGTGGCACCCTTGGCTGTGACCTGGTAGTGAATGCCCCTTTTAGGTGGGGGTTCCTTGGCTGGAGCATGCAGAGCACTGCCTTGGTGGGCTGGGCAGCTGATGCTAGCTGCTTGTTGTGGCCCAGTTCTTAAAAGCAGCCCTGAGAGAGGCTCATTGCAGGGGCAAGATCTTACTGATTTTCAATTTTTTTTCCAGTTTTTTAGCTCAAATAACCCCAGGCCGGAGGCCACGGGTTTTGTTTCTCTCTCCTCAGTAGGTGTCAAACATTGCAGTGAACCTCTGCTGAACTAACTTGAAGATCCATCATGAACATCTAAGAAACAGGAAAGGGGGAGGTGTGGGAAGCAGAGGAATCACTGAGTGAATGTGTTGTTGAGTTGGGCACAGCCAAGTCAAGGACCAAGGCCTATTTGCCATGACAATGGCAATGCTTTTATCTCCTGTGAGTGAGGCTCAGAGACACGACAAAGCCTCCCATGGGTCTGAATATGAATGTGGACAGTGTGTTTACAAACGATCGATCAGTGTGCAAAAACTAGCAGCTCCCTCCTTGTCAGAACACAGTCCGAGGATGGAGTCGTGTGAGGGGTGTTCTGAGTGCTTGTGAGAAAACTCCAAAAAGACAAGAGTCTTGTGACCTCAGTTTCTTCAAAACACAGACTTGTTCTTGGAATGTGTCTCCTGCTCCTCCCGGGTATATTGGATGGGAGTGAGTTTACTTCAGCTGTTGTTATTCAGATGCCTCTATGGAAAAACATGTTTCTGCCACATGCACCTTGTCCTTGTGATCGGACACCTTAAGAATCTCGTGTGATTCTTCTTAACCCCCAGAGTACAAATTGCCTGATGCTCTGAATAAAATTAGCTGTTGCATGAGACTTCAGTCCAGCTCATTTCTGCACCTCCCACCTCCCAGGTTCAAACCACCAACCACAGTGGTGAACACCTCCTCCCAGGTGTTTACAGTGGGAGACTGCTCACCTATAGAGACACCCTGAGAGACTCGCTAACTCCTCCCCTCTGTGCTACATGTAATCAATCCGCTGAGGTCCTATACTGCGGGCGGCGGTAGTTGGTGCATCTCCATCAGAGTGCACAGAGCCCACCTGACCCCAGCTTTTCTATCTGCATGTCTATTTTTTCTTCATTTCCTCAGCCAAGTCAAGTCCCAGCCGTGCAGGTAGGTCATAATGGTATTTGTTTTTCTTTATCTGGATTATTTCACGTAGCACAAACATTTTCAGTTCCATCCTTTTTTAAGACCGAATAAAATTGCATTGTGTATCTGTATCACATATGTTATCCATTCATCTGTTGATGGACATCTATGCTGGTTCTATATCCTAGGTATTGTAACTATTAGAACAATAAGCATGGATATGGGAGTCTTTCTGTGGTATGTTGACTTAGAGTCATTTGGGCATATGTCAGGAGCAGTATAACTGAGTCATATGGTAGATCAATTTTTAGGTTTTGGAAAACATTCATAGGAATTTCCATGGTATCTACACCAGTTTACACTCCCACCAGCAGTGTATAGGAGTCCCTTTCCCCCATATCTTCTCCAGCATTTGTTTGTTCTCATGATCATAGACATTCAGGTTAGGGTGAAATGAAATCTCAAAGCAAATTGAATTTCCATTCCCTTAATGGATAAGGATGATGAACACTTATTCAAGTCTCTTTTCGTTGCTGTTGCTATTGTTGGTGAGAGGTTCTTATGTATCTCAGGTTCCCTCTAACTCACTATGTAGCTGAGAATGACCTTGAACTCCTGATCCTCATGCCTCCACCTCCCAAGTGCAGGGATTACAGACCTGTGTCACTGTGTCTTATTTTTAGGTATTGATTAGCTGTTTGTATTTCTTCTTTTGAGAACTATTCAGTTCATTGGTCCATTTATAGACTGGATGATTGGGGTTGGTGTTTAACATTTGTGGTTCTTTACATGTTTTAGATAGTAATCCTCTATTTATAATAAATTCTAAATTTATATTTATAATCGTATATATTTTGTCCCGTTCTGTGGCTGTATCTTCACTCTGGCAATTGTTACCTTTGTTGAACAGAAGCTTTAAAAGCCCATTTCAAAAGACCACATACTGCATTTATATAGCTTTTTAGTATTTTGTTTTTTGTTTTTTAAGACAGGGTCTCATGAATCCCAGGCAGAAGAACTTGGACTCAATATGTAACCTAGGCTGGCCTTGAACTCCTGATCCTCCTACCTCAGAATCTCAATTACTAGAATGACAAGTGTGTGTCACCATGCTCGGTTTATATAACTTTCATAAAATAAGAATATTATGAAGATGCAAAACAAGTCAGTGGGTGTCGCTAGGAGTCAGGGATAATGGCAGCAACATCTGGCATACCTATAAACGGATGGGAAAGGAGAGCTTTGTGATGGTGAAATAGTTGTACATCTTGATTTGTGATAGGGATCTTTACACAATAAAAGGACATAGAACTATAAGCATGTGTCATACCACTGTCAATTTCCTCATTTTAATATTATACTAAAGTTACATAAAGGAAAATTTGGGTGAATAATTCATGGAACCCTCTGAGCTGCTTGTCTGTTTTCTGTAAATCAATTGCTATTTCAACCTTTTTAAGGTTTTGAAAACTAGATTAATTTTAAAAGCTATGTCAAATAAAGTGTAAACTTTCTTGAACTACACAAAAGCTATCTTATGAGCCTAGTTATCAGTTTTCATTGTACTGCAGATATTCAGAAGAGCTCAGTTGTAGAGTCTATAAGATGACTTACTGACTTGAATAGTATTTTAAATCGGGCTAGAATAAAATATATACATACCTCCAAGCAAAACCTCAAAGTGGTACACCCTGATTTCCTGCCCTGCCATTTTTATTGCCAGGAACTGAATCTAAGACTCCATACATGCTAACCAAATGCTCTTTGCACTGAGCCTCTGCCCCTTTAAAAACAAAGCAAGATTTAGAGATATATTTTACGTGTGGTAATTTTCACACTTGGATGTGCTTGATTTTTATGTGCTCACATATGCCAACCCACACCATACACTATCACTGAACCACTGTTGCTAAGATTCCTTCCCAGGGTGAGACATAAGCAATGTCTACCCCTTCTCCTAAGTTCCTAATGACAAACCAAGACACAATCCTACCAAAGTTCACTCTGGAGAACCAATGTGTTTATTGGGCTTACAGAGCTTAAGTGGGGGGGGGCTTTACTTACAGGGGTGTGGGCATGCCTTCCCCCAACAGGAAAAGCCTTCCCCAGTCAAGATGCGAGCTTTTCTACAGCCACATAGATGGAGCCACCATCTAGTCCTCTCCACATCGATTTTTTCCTCTTCCAGGCCATGGCAATAGGAAGCAGGATAGTGGAGATCTCATGGCCCCCTCTGTCTTCTCTGCCCCTCTCTGCTGCGGTGTAAACCATCAACAAGCACAGCTGGGATGATCTTTCACAAGCAGCTGAATGCCCCAAGATGGTGATTGCTTCACTCATAGAACATTCACTCACAGCGAACATACACTCTCAAAAAAGTGCCACCACAGGCACTCCAAAATGTTCCCTCGTGCCCCTGTCTGATAAACCTCACCTTCATCTCCTCTTTATTTTTCTGTCTCCATAATTTTGCCTTTTCTAGAATTTTCTAAGAAGGGTCATTTGAGTTTGTCTTCTTCCACTCAGCATAACATCTTTGAGAATTATCACTAGTTTATACTGTTTGTGGGTGTGCTGTATTTTGCTGTATTGATATATATCCATTTGTTTATTCATTTACAGTATATTTGAACCATTGCTAGGTTTCAGCAGTTGTGAAAAGAAGCTTCTATAATTATTGGGAACTCCGATTGTTGGATTGTTTGGGGTTTCGCTTCCCCCACCTTGGTAGTGCTTGGCATCAAACCCAGGACATAGTACATGCTAGGCAACGACTGCTGTCTCTGAGTTGCACCCTCATCGCTAGGTATAGGGTTTTGTATGAACATAAATATTAAGATTTCAATAGGATATGTTAAGTGTATGACTGACCTCACAAGAAATTGTCAAGCTGTTTTCCAAAGTGAGTATATAATTCTACATTCCTACCAGCAGAGTATGAGATTTCCAGCTCCTCTACATCCTTCCAGTACTAGGTATTACCATTTAAGTAGTCTTCTTGGTAGATGTGTAAGGGATGCCTCATTGTGATGTTTCCTGTGTATTTGTTTGGTTGGTTTTGGTGTTCTGAGACAAGGTCTTACCATGTGTCCCAGACTGGCTTTGAATTCTTAGCCTTCCTACCTCAGCCTTCCAAGTTCTAGGATTAAAGGTATGTGCCAGCCAATTCCTGGCTCTCATTGTAGTTTTAATATGCACCTATCAAATTATTAAAGACATTTATCAACTTCCATGTGCTTAACTGATATTCACTTTTTGTGTATGTGTATGATGCATGTTCAAGTCTTTTGTCCGTTTTAAATTGAAGTATTTGCATTCTTGTTGAGTTGTGATGATCAACTCAGACTTGTGTGCTGGAGGTATCTTTGCCGGATATATATGTCACCAATATTTTTCCCAGTGTATTTTGTACATTTTCATTTTCATAACTTTCAATATTTATTTTGAATGTGTGTGATGTGTGTGTACTTATTTGTGTGTGAGGTCATGTGGAGGCTCACCTTCCACCTTGTCTGACGCAGGGCCTCTCTTATTGTTTGTGGCTATGCTGCATACTCCAAGCCGGCTGGCTCAGGAGCTTCAGGGCTTTCTCCTGTTCCCACCTCCCATCTCACTGCAGGAGTGCTAGCATTACAGGCGCACGACACGATGTCCAGTTTTTAACGTGGGTTCTGGGAATCCAAATCATCAGGCTTGTGAAGCAAATGTTTTTCCTGGCCGAGCCATCTCTCTGGACCTCACAACTAGGGTTTTTTTTTTCTTTTTCTTTTTTTTTTTTTTTTCTTAAAGGACGGAAGTTTTAAGCTGAATGTGGTGATACAAATCTGTAATCTCACGTTGCTAACTTTCCTTCCCTGGAAGAGAAGTAAACAACGTCTGTCCTTTTCCTAAGGTCCCACTGACAAACTGAGCGCACCAAAGTTCATCCCAGGGAACAAATAAGTTTATTAGGCTTACTTCAGAGCAGCGGCTGAGGGATTGATTAGACAGGAGCATAGGCAATCTTAAAGTAGCCACACTGTAAGGTTGTACCCAGCAGTGAAGTTAGCTTTCTAGTGGCTGTGTAGGTAAAAGCCCCTCGTTTTGTCCTCCCCCACCTATGTCCTCTACACCCTCCCCCAAGACCAAGGGCAATCAGGGAGGAATTGTATACAACTGGTTTGGAGAGCTGTCTAGTTTCAGGCCAGCCTGGGCTACATCAGTCCTTGGTTGGTTGGTTGTTTTAAGCAGAAATCTTAAGTTTTGCTGAAGTCTAGTGCATCGGCATTTCACTTATGAGCCATACTGCATATGAATATTCTATGAGATCTCTGCTTAAACAAAAATTGAAATGATTTTCTCCTGGAAGTTTTAGACTTTTACATTTAAGTCTCTGGTCAGAATTCCATTGATTTTTATGTACAGTAGAGCTCGTCACATGTCCAAACTCTCTTCTGTATATGATTATATCTTATCGTTATTTTATTTGAAAACACTTTGAAGGCTGAGCTGGGGCTGGGGCTGAGTGCTGTAACACTTCCCTAGCATTGTGAATCCTTGTGTTCTGTCCCCAACACTGCCAAGGGAAAGGGGGGCACTTTGAGGGAAGTATAAGAATTTTAACAGGGAATTTGGTTAGCAAAGCCTTGTGTGATTTCCCAACGTCCCACATATCATAATGGGTAAAACTGAAATGATTGTCCAGATCCCCTGCTGTCCTGAGCCAGGATTTTTGAAGCTAGGCAGCTAGAACTCAGAACCGCAGCCTAGCAAAGTGAAGACGGTTCCTGAGAGCAGACTACTAGGCGCTACAGTAGGAGACACAGGCAGGCACAGGCAGTGGAGTGGCCCTTCCCTCGGGCCCACGCTGGTTGTTCACTTGGAAGGAGAAAGAAGCTGGCCCAGTGCCTTTGCTCAGGTGACACTCACTGAATGTTTTTTGATGATGATGATGATGATGATGATGATGATGATGATGATGATGAAGTCTTGGAATGAGTTCAGAGAAGGACTCTGAAAATAATTACAGAGTTACAAAAGTAAATTAAAGCTGAAAAGAAAAGTTTAAAGGAACTCAGATTATTTAACCTAGAAGAGAGAGGCTCAAGATGAAACCCGATAACAGCTTTTAAACAAACAAAGAACTTGGGCTTTCCTTCTGAGGGCTGAGCAAGGGGAAATGGGCTGGAAGAATGTGAGTAAAAGGGCAATGTTCCTCCTCGCCGAGGGCTGTTACCGATATGACGTCTCTAGAAATAAGATAAACTGTGAGGTTGGAGGCCAGAGATTTGCCATACATGGGCCGTCTTGCATAGAGTTCCTGAAAATCTTCAGATCGATCCTGAATCTGTTCTATACTCTAGTACAATTGGGGGGGGGCATTTTTGGCTGTGATCTTTCCTGATCCTTAATCTTCACATTTAGATTTTTATTCCAAGGACTGAAATAAGCCTGGCCCAATCCTAAAGCTTACCCTACCCATCCTCACCCCTGAATCCAAGCATCTCAATTCGGTCCTGTTTCATACCTCACCCCTGTGTACATACCACTCTGGATATCAGTGTCCCCGTGGAAAGGCCAGAGAACAGAGGTGGCAGCAGCAGCATTAGACACGACAGTAACCTCCAGTGTCTCTGTGCTCCTTTTCTCTGCAGCATGGGTCGCAGCCCTCGCCATGGGCATGATCTTCTTCTGTTCTCCCATTGTGAGTATATTCACTGACCGCTTGGGCTGCCGGATCACAGCCACCACCGGGGCTGCGGTTGCGTTCATTGGCCTCCACACCAGCTCCTTCACCAGGTAAGGCCTGGGGTGGCTGCCTACTTTTTCCAAGGGCTTTTTGGGGGGGGGGGGCTTTAGCTAGGAACACGATTCTCACTGCAGAATCCCCTGTGGCTCTGGCCATGTAGAGCCCTCAAAGATCTTGCTCCCAGGACTCAGGATGCAGTGCGACTCACCTTGTATGGAGTCTGAAGGATACATTTGCAAGGAATACCCATTTCAATATATTGTGAGGAGCCTATGTCTGGTAGTTCATAGAGCGGGTTCAAGTCCTGCTTTGATCACTGAATAGCTATGGAGTGATTGATGAGCATCCTTCTCTTGTCTGAGCCTCACTCTCTGTATCTTTAAGAGATCACATGGTTTCTTCAGATCTCTCCAAGCTCCCCTCTAATGTGGCACACATCTCATGACTTGCCTTTCCTCCCCAGAAGTTAGCGACTTAAGTGAGCTAATGTGAATGACCTAGCATTCCTAAATGAATCTTCAGCTGAAAACCAGATAATCTCAGCACACAGCTAGTTAGCATGTCTGGCCTTTTTCTGGGTGGCTCTGGCTCTGGAAAGATGGGTGGATGAGACAAAGAGGGATTCTCATGTCTTGGGCATGAGAAGAATGTTTAGCAACATTGCCCACTGAAGTATAGATCCAAACCCCAGCAACCAGCTGAAACTCAAATCCTAGATTTGTTTATCCCACTCGTAGATAGAGTGATGTAGCTAGGTGAGCAGGCTACACATATACTTGTGCCTTCTTTCCTGTGAGCCCTGCACAAGTGTGTGTACAGAGAAGGGGAGAATAAAGACCCTCTCCTATAGCAAGAGAAATGTGAGGTTCCTAAACAAATCTGTGGACTTTCTGCCGTACACTTTGCAAGCCGTGGTACCTCCTACTTCCAGTCTGCCTGGGTTGATATAGGACAATGATGGCCTGGAGACATGAACATGGCCACAGTGACATGGAATGGAGACTGAGCTAACTTGAAAGAGACTTGCTTTCTGAGTATGACTCCCCAGAAAAAGCCATGGCTCTCTGGGCTGAAATTTCCATACACAGTGGAGAATGAGACTCATGCTCTGTCTCAGCTAGACCCAATGGGAGCGAGCCAACTGTCTTAATGACTTGAGCATTTCCGGCTGCCCAGACTACCCTCCAGCAGAGCTTAGATTTGGCGTGCAGTGGTGTGTTGGTTCCAACCCATCCAACTGGGACAAGGGAGAGGGTGAACCATATCCTGCCTGGAACCTTCTCAGCCCTCCCAAGGCAGCAGCTCTACGCTTTCTGAGGACCCTTCTGGTGGTCAGCCTCATTTGCCCCACCCCCAGCAAGCTGGTACCAGATTCTTGTGGGGATGGGCCAGGCCTCTGAAGTATCTCTACTCTCAGTGCTACATAGCAGAGGCTTGTTTCTTGAGGCAGAGCACAGCAAAGTGTAAACAAATTAGCAGCATAAGGATCTCATTTCCCTTGCAGCCCACATGGGCTGCGGCACAGGAGGGAAATGCACTTAGATGTGGTGTTTTCTCCTGGCACTCTTATCTCAGCCCACTGGAGGAGGCATTTTTCTCTCTAGCCCACGGCCCCCTCTTCTGTTTGATCCTTCTGTAAGAACATTTTCAGAGCCAAGAAACTCTCTGGATGGTTTCGTGTCCAGGGAGAACATGATTCTGCTTGTGGCTAAAACTTGAAGTCATTTCTTCCTATTGTCTCACATCGAGCTCTGAGTCCCTTTGGATGACTGGAACACGGCAGAGCACAGGCAGCGCTGACGAGTCTTTAGCAGGCTCAACTCAAGGAAGGGTCTCCCATCCCGGAGCCCAGTTAGAAACATTCACCACACAGCACCCTGAACTAAATCCCATGTTTTCCCCCAAGATCCCTGACAGAAGAGAGGCAGTCAGCTTAGCTACAAATTCAAAGTAGAGACAACCCCCTGTTAACTAAACTAAGCCCCCTACTCACGGCCAGCGACTATGAGCAGATGGGAGGCAACAGTGATGATAGTTTTCTTGGAATCAGGAGGCCACTGGCAGTGCAGCACAAGTCCAGTTCTTCGGTATAAAAGCTGGGTCTGTGTCTGAAAAACAAGAAGAACATTGGTTAATTTAATGGCCAGATAAGGACTATTGCAAAATATATGGAAGCATCCAAAAGAAAACAACTATTCACTAGGTTGTGCCAGTATTGTGTGAGGGTAGATGGCTAGCCAAACTGACCTGCCCATGGCCTTTCCCCTTCTAACACTTTGCCTTCTGTTACAGAGGCCTGTGGCAGAGCAGGGCCTATGAGCAACGGCCTGTCTTTCTCAGCCAGGCCCGTAACTTGAGGCTTAACTCCTCTATCAATCAAGCAGACTTCTTACTCTAAGGGAACTAATCCATATTATATGCAGCAACAGAGACAGAATTCTGGAAATTAAAGGGACTACTAACTCACAGTTCCTATATACATCACCTGGAGCTTGAGATAAAAGACTTGGACTATCTGGACCTTGGGCAAGGATGCAGAGAAAGGAGGTTCTCCTGAGATAATTAATTAGCCAGTCTTTGAAATATTAAGGGCCCTGAGAATAATGACACACCAAAGAACCCTAAGGAACAGCTCAACCTTCCAAGACCAGAATCTTGGCTCTTTGAAGGCCTTTGTTGTTACTTGGAATAAAACTTTGGCCCCCCAGTCTACTCATGGTGTCTAGGTAGGAAGTAAATTAAAACTGTTTTCTTAAGGCATAGGCTGACTCCTTGTAGCCTCTAACCTAGTCTCTGCAAAGCCCATTTCTGGGTTTTTTCTTTCTTTTTCTGTTTTTCTAATCCTATTTCATGGGATGCTATAATCACACAGATCTGTATTAAAGTCCAAGATTTGGGGTTTTTTGTTGTTGTTTTATTTTGTTTTTGTTTTTGTTTGTTTTGAGACAAAGTCTTGCTGTGTAGCCCAGGCTGCCCTTGAACTCCTGATACTCTTGTCTTAGCCTCCTGAGTGCTGGGATTACAGGTGTGTGCCACCACATGTGTCCCAAGGCCAAGCTTTTTGCTAAGTGCCTGGACAAGGCAAACTTTATTCTTGATCAAAAGAATGCATTCGGAAAAGCTGACACACATTTAAAGAAGATGCACTTGGTTTTTGGTCGAACTTGGGTGGTAACTATGTCTTTTCTCCATTGGCTGGGGTCTGACCTCATAGTCTTACTCAATTGGCTAGTCTTTTAAAACTTAAGGCTGCTGGGCATGATGGTGCAAACATTTAATCCCAGCAGTTGGGAGGCTGAGGCAGGCAAATCTGAGTTCGAGGTCAGCCTGATCTACAAAGTGAGTTCCAGGACAGCCAGGCCTACACAGAGAAACTCTGACTTTAAAAAAAAAAAAAGAAGAAGAAGAAGGAGAGAGAGAGAGAGAGAGAGAGAGAGAGAGAGAGAGAGAGAGAGGGAGGAGGGAGGGAGGGAGGAGGAGGGAGGAGGAGGGAGAGAGAGAGAGAGAGAGAGAGAGAGAGAGAGAGAAAGAAAGAAAGAAAGAAAGAAAGAAAGAAAGAAAGAAAGAAAGAAAGAAAGAAAGAAAGAAAGAAAGAAAGAAAGAAAGAAAGAAAGAAAGAAAGAAAGAAAGAAAATAGAATTGAAAGCCAAGCATTTTTTATCCGGAGTTACTTTAGGCAAATGACCTCTCAGGGCCTCTGCATCCCCATCTGCAAAGTGGGCTTCAGAGGTTCCCTATCTGCTCTACAGATTGGTGGCAAGTAGGACTACGGGTAAAGGTGGAGGAATGGAGGTTTCCAAGGGCAAGGGAGGGAGGCAGGTAAATTGCCATCAGACTGCTGAAGCTAACTCTTGGTGTTTCTCCCACAGCTCCCTAAGCCTGCGCTACTTCACCTATGGGATTCTCTTTGGTTGTGGCTGCTCCTTCGCCTTTCAGCCATCTCTCGTCATCCTGGGCCACTACTTTCAACGTCGCCTAGGTCTAGCCAATGGTGTGGTGTCTGCAGGAAGTAGCATCTTCTCCATGTCATTCCCCTTACTTATAAAAATGCTGGGGGATAAAATCAAGCTGGCCCAAACCTTCCAGGTGCTGAGTACCTTCATGTTTATCCTTACGCTGCTCTCACTCACCTACCGACCACTCCTGCCCAGCTCCCAGGACACCCCAAGCAAGAGAGGCCCCCACACGCTGCGACAGCGCTTTGTGGCTCAGTTCAGGAAGTACTTCAACATGCGCGTGTTCCGCCAGCGCACCTACCGCATCTGGGCCTTTGGGATCGCTGCCGCCGCCCTTGGTTACTTCGTCCCCTATGTCCACCTGGTGAGGAAGAAGCTGACCTCGACCTACCCAGAGTCCAAGGGGGTGGGGTGGGGGAGACATTGAAAGGGCAGAGCTTTGGGTTTGGGGATTTAGCTCAGGGGTCGAGCGCTTGCCTAGCAAGCTCAAGGCCCTGGGTTCGGTCCTCAGCTCCGGGGAGACGGGGGTGCAGAGCTTTAGGGAAAGGAAAAAAAGAAAACAGAGCCAAGCATGGTAGAGCCAAGCATGGTAGCTCAGGGCTACAGCACTTGGGAGACTGAGATAGGCGGATAGCTGTGAGTTTGATGCCAGCCTAGGCTACACAGCAATACTCTGTCTCAAAACAAATAAACAACAAAAAAAAAGAAACAAAGACTAAAAGAAACAAAACAGTGATTAGCGATTGGCAGAGAAGTAAAGAGTATGGGTTCAGAGAGAGCCTCAGTGGGAAGTGAGGGTAGTTCCTTAGGGCAAGGCCCATGAGCCATGGCTTCTCCCATGATGAAAGTTCAGATAGAAACCAGGCCTGCTACCCAGGAGACTGACAAGAGGATTGCTAGTTCCAGGCCTGTCTGAACGGCAGTATGAATTCTGTCCAGTCTGGGAAACTATCAAGAGTGTATCTCAAAATTAAAAAAAAAAAAAAAAAAAAAAGTAAAAGGCGGGCTAGAGAAGTAAATCAGTGGTCAAGTGCTTGCCTAGCATGCACGGGACCCTAGGTTTAATCCCTAGTACTGAAAACAAAACGTTTAATTGGATAGATGGCTTTGAGGGAAATAAGCATCGCTGTAAGAATGGCTCAAATGACCCAAGATGTGGTTTGTAAAGACTGTTCTGAGGAATGCTGGTCTCTGGGGTCAAATGATTTTGTTCAGGAAATAGCATGTATGGGAACTCTCTAGATTCATACGTAGTAATCTCTTCACGATAGTGATAAATCCTGCAGTTCAAAGGCCCATTCAGCTCTGTTTAACCAGCACCCACCACACTTTCTTGGCCACAGAGCTGTTGGTTGCAGAGCAGCTGTTATTCTGCGGCCTGTGAGGTTTTGTGTGGACGTGCACGTGCACTAGGGATGGAATGCAGGGCCTTGTCCCTACCAAGCATGTCATCTACCACTGAGCTACACCCCCCTAGCCTGTAGACCTTGTGTTTCCTAAAGTATACTTTGAAAGAGTTGCCTGAAAGTTGGTGGGCCCTTATCTCCTAGTGACCTGATATTTCGGCCCGTCAATTTGAAGTCATTGCATGGGGATGTCATAGAACACCTAGATTTTCTAAGTAGTTTGTCCTGTCAGGGCTTAGAAGGCTTGGAAGTGCCTGTCCCTGTCGACTGTTTCTCAAAAGCCCAAATTCCAGAGTCTAGGATAAGTAGCCTTTGTGGTTTCTAGAAGCAACCAGGGGCCTTTTCCTGGAGCTAGGGGACACAGGGAGGTGCTACTCTAATCAGAAGCTCTTGTCCTGGTCCAGGGAAATAAGTGATAGAAAACTCTGGATATTCCTGCATTTAACCAGTCAGTTCCTCTTTCTCCTCCTGTTCTGGGGGTCCTGGTGTTATGCTTTTCAGACGAAATATGTGGAAGATGAGTTCAAGGAAATCAAGGAGACCTGGGTGCTCTTGGTGTGTATTGGGGCTACCTCTGGCCTTGGACGTCTTGTGTCAGGCCACATCAGTGACTCCATTCCTGGACTTAAGAAGATATACTTGCAGGTGAGTGTCCACTTGTCCCCAGCCTAGCATAGGTTATTCCTGTGCTCTGGGATAGGATGTAGGGTGGGCCACTACAGTTCGCTGGGCCCTGACTTTACGCATAATAAATACTTAAATTCCCTGAGCCTTAGTTTCCCCTGCTTTTAAAGACAATCATCCTCATTCTCCTTCCTTCACTAAAATAGAGTAGAGAGTCAGTGAGAGCCGTGTATATGGAACCTTGCAGAACATAAAACAGGTAGTTGTGTGTTAATAATAGCCCAACAAATTAAAATGGAAAACTCAGACCACAAGTTGGATGTGTCCCCAAGTAAGGATTTGTTTGCTTCCCTATGCTGTCTTGAAATCTGAACCACTCTATAGTGCCTCTCTCTCTCTTCTAGGCCAGGCCCAGGTCTGTCACCTCTCGAATTTCCAGAGCTACTTAGTTAGCATCAGGCGCTGGCTTTGCAATGCCATCCCTGGCAAAGACAGGCAGATCTCTGTGAGTTCAAGGCCAGTTTGATCTACATAGCAAGTCCCAGGACAACCAGAGCTATGTCAAGATACTCTTTCTCAAACAAGCAAAGAAACCTGAAATTTCATCCTACCAGTGAACACCAAAATCATGCCAGAAAAAAACAAACCTTACTCCTTCTCTCTAGCCCTCACTGTCTTATTTGTGCAGTGAGAATAGTTCTCCCCTTTCCTAACTTATCATAAAAGTGAGCATCAAAACAAATACAGCGGTGACCCAGTTTAGCCCTTCTGACAGTGATACAGATGTCCTCACACGGTGGGCAGTGAGTACCCAGGTATTCTAGTGATCCCTTTGTGTGGCCTGGGTTCTGGCTGGTTTGAATACAGCCAGTTGTTTTGTCTACCTAGCAGCAGTAGTACCTTCCTGGCCTGGCTCATGGTTCTGATCCTGCAACCAGGCTTGCCAGGAGATGCCAGACTGTAAAGCCCTGTGGAAAAGCAAAGGCAGCCACAGAACACAAGCAGTCACAAATTACCCACCGGAAAGAGGTTGAGTTTGGGCTCACTTCTCTCCTGGGAAAGCCCTGAAGGTACTTCTGAGAGGCCCTGACCTTTGTAGCAGAGAGTGGTCTTCGGCTGTGCCAAATGAGTTCCTAAATGCCGTCAGGTGTCATGGATAAGGACAGGACTAATTTCTCTGTGGAATTTAATTCTGCTGGTTGCAAGAGCTGGTGACAGCTTCCCCAGAGTATGGATTCCCTTGTGGTCCACCCAGGCCAACCTAGCATCATACTGAAGGAGAAACTGAGAGACCGGCTTCTTCTACAGAAGTGGCCAAGCTGAGCTCCTGTGCAGCATGCTTCTCATATCCAATTGTCCTAGTTTGCTCTCTACTGATAAGATAAACACCATACATGACCGAACACCATACAAAACCGAAAACTATACATCACCAAACACTATACATGACCAAACACCATACATGACCAAACACCACACATGACCAAACACCACACATGACCAAACACCACACATGACCAAACACTATACATGACCAGACAGTACATCTAACCAAACACCATACAAAACCAAACACTATACATAACCAAACACCATACATAACCAAAAGCAACTTGGGGAGGAAACAGTTTATTTTATTTTACAGCTTATAGTCCATTATGACCAGAAGTGAGGACAGGAACTTGGAGGCAGGAACTGAAATAGAGGCCATGGAAGAATGCTGCTTACTGGCTTATTCAGCCTGCTTTCTTTCTTTCTTTCTTTCTTTTTTTTTTTTTTTTTTTTTTTTTTTTGGTTTTTTGAGACAGGGTTTCTCTGTGTAGCTTTGCGCCTTTCCTGGAGCTCACTTGGTAGCCCAGGCTGGCCTCGAACTCATAGAGATCCGCCTGGCTCTGCCTCCCGAGTGCTGGGATTAAAGGCATGCACCACCAACGCCCGGCTCCAGCCTGCTTTCTTATAGAATCCAGAACCATTTGCCCAGGGATGAGACCACACACAGTGGGCTGGACCCTTCTACATCAATCATCAATCAATGAAAGGTCCCATAGGCATCAGGGCAGTGGTTTGAGGCCAGCCTGGTCTACAGAGTGAGTTCCAAGACAGCCAGGGCTGTTTTACAGAGAAACTCTGTCTTAAATTCCCCTCCCCCCCAAAAAAATGTCCCATGGGCTTACCTAAAAGCTAATCTGATGGGAGCATTTTCTTATTTGAGGTTCCCTCTTCTTTAGATAACTTGTATCGAGTTGAAAAAAAATCTAACTACCATACCTATCTTTCTCTAAATGATGGATAGCAGGCCCAAGCCTCAGAGATAAGTGAACTTCCTAAGGTCAAACCAAGGGCTTGTAACTGGGATAAACAAATTATGAGATGTTTAATTCCTGTGCAAATATCTGAATGGCTTTTTGTACAGGAGTATATGTGCTCTCCCAGCCTCTTTCACATGTCCACCACCATGGGTCTTCCCTGCCAGCATCAGCAGCTTCAAGATGCTAGAGAGTTCAGAAAATGAGAACAAGCTGGCACTGAGCCAGAAGTTTCTTTTGCGTTGAGGCAGCAGCCTCTGCCTGGTGCTGTAGCTCGCACGCTTCTGTCACTACAGTTCCCAGCAGAGAGGCAGGGCCTAGGCTGGTTTTGCTTTCTTTTGTGCTGTTTAGAGCTCCAAGGGACGAGGAGGCGCAGCTAGTTATGAGGCTGAGCTAGGTAGAACCCAGGACTTCTGCTGACTTCCCCCATTTTCTTCCTTGTACTAGACCAATTTCACCACTTAGAGTGATAGAAAATAACATTAGAACATAGCTGAGACATCTTCACCACCTTATAGCCTAACTCCCTCGTTTTATGAATTTTGAGGGTTTGGGGCTGGGATGGGTGTGCTTCAGACAGTAAACTGCTTTCTTTGTAAGTATAGGGAGCTGTGTTTGACCATCAGAAGCCATGTTTTTAAAAGCTTGGCAAGAAGAAAAGAGGGGACGGCAAGATGGCTCAGTGGACAAAGGTGTTTGCCACATGAGTTCAATCCTCAGGGCCAACATAAAGGCAGAAGGAGAGAACCGACTCTGCAAAGTTGTCCTCTGACCTCCACATGCACACTGTCACACACACACACACACACACACACACACACACACGCACGCACGCACGCACGCACGCACGCACACACGCATGCATGCACACGAACATGATGATGCTCACATGGAATCACAGCACTGGGGAGGGAGAGATAGGAGGGTCTCTGGAGCTGATAGCCAGCCAACCTAGCCTAATTGGTGAGCTTCCGGCCAGTGAAGATCTCTTTCTCGAAAGAAGTAGACAGCCTTCCTGAGGCTGGCATCTGGAGTTGTCCTCTGACCTCCACATTTATATCTACATGTGCACATGCATCTGAACCCACAAATACACACACACACACACACACACACACACCTTTTCAGAAAGAAAATTATTTTAGGACCAAAGCACAAGACAATGGATGAGCTTCTTTCTTTTCAGTTTTTTTTTTTTTTTTTTTTTTTTTTTTGCTTTTTGGTTTTTCAAGACAGGGTTTCTCTGTGTAACAGCTCTGGCTGTCCTGGAACTCCCTTTGTAGACCAGGATGGCCTGGAACTCACAGAGATCTGCCTACCTCTGCCTCCCAAGTGCTGGGATTAAAGGTGTGAGCCACTGACTTCCTTTCAGTTTTTCAAGATGCTCCATCCTGGGAATTGGTGGCCTCCTTTGCTCTCAGTGTCAGCTGCAGAAGTTAGGCCTGGGTAAGGAAAGGAGGGCACATAGCTTCAGATCCTCAAAAGCCACCCCATAGACCCTGTGGTACCCTACAGTTAGTAAAGCCAACCAACATGCCAGACATGTAGCCCCTGAATAGTCTATTAGAAAGGAAATAGAAACAGCCTGCCAAATGACCTCATTTGAGACCATTTTTGAAGGCTGCATTCCAGTTTGAGGAGGGATTATAAATTTCCAAGCCTTGACAAGGCCTCGTGGAGGATGATAAGAGAGAGCTAGATACAACAGTTAGCAATTTCAGCTAAATAAGATCAGTTAATGGGGTCCTTTGTGGTATATAATGATACGAACTCTTAACTGCCATGATCGCCTTGATTGATAAGTGGGTCTGATTTTAGCTCATGGTTGCTTGTCAACCTCCTACAGGAGAAGCTGGGGTGGCTCTGTTCTTATTACTAGCTTCTATGTAACTACCTCAAAATGGCCTGGACCAAGTTCAAAGTCTCCCAACAAAGACATTCTAAGATGGCATTATCTTCTCCAGAAACCAGTTCCTAACCTAACAAAACTACTGTCAGCAACAACACAGACAATCTGTAGGTCATGAAACAGATTTGACTTGTGTTTCTTCTGTGTTCCTAGGTATGTTTTCCTACCTATTGGTCAACTGTGGGCTTTTGGAAAATCTGTGGGCATCCTAAGGCCTTAGTAAACAGATCAGGTTTTAGGTCTGGCCCTGACATGACCTGGCTCGACCAGCTGCAGTGAGCTGGGAATGGGGGTCTCCTCTCTATGCCCACAGTCCAAGGCTTCAGTCTGGCTCACAGACACTGATTGCAAATGGCCTTAATTAAAAACCAGAGAGAGAAGGGAGGTGGTTTTCAGAAGAAAGACAGGTTCTTCAGTTTGGAGTCCTTTTGCTCAGCCCAAAGAAATCGCAGTGACTCGTCAGTGCTCCTGGGCTGCTTTGGGACACTGCAGATACCTTAATGTTGGCTTAGCTCCTTTGCACAGCCTCTCTGTTGCCTTCTCAGAGTGTCTTGCCAAGTTCAAAGGTTCTCAGAGCCACAATGCCTGAAATATCAGAGATAGATTATGTGGGCCATATCCTAAAACATAAGAAAACCTGAGACAACTTCCCAATGGTCTCTCTCAGGCCTGGGTATTTTCTAAATTCTACCCCAACCAAGATGGATGTTGGCTCCTTCTCCATTTTAATAAGCTGCACCTTGCATCGAAACCCCATCTAATCATCATGCAAGCCTTCCTTGCCTTCTCCCTTCCTCCTCCCATGCCTTACTTGATCTGAGAACATGAACAAAGCTTAATCCTAGACCCTGTCTCAGGATCAGAAAGCAGAAATAGTGATTCCTCCCTTTGCTCAGCATCCATAGCAAAGACCAACTTCTTTGGCTATGGGCAAGGCAATGTCCTTCCCCTCTCACAAGTTTTTGTCTGTTTGTTTGTTTGTTTGTTTGTTTGTTTTATTTTGTTTTTTTTTAATTCAGCTGCATAGGCGCTCTCTTAAAGACCAGATCCCTCAGTGAAGGGTTTAGACAGGACTTGCGTACATAGTAAATATACTCAAACTGCACACTCTGCTGATACCCTACACAGTCCCATTTTACAGACGATAGAAAGGAAGATCTGAGAAAAGAAATATGATTTCAGGCTCTTGTTTCTCTAGGTCCTCTCATTCCTGCTCCTGGGCCTGATGTCCATGATGATCCCCCTGTGCCAGGACTTCTGGGGCCTTATCGTTGTCTGCCTCTTCCTGGGATTATGTGATGGCTTCTTCATCACCATCATGGCTCCCATTGCATTTGAGCTGGTGGGACCCATGCAGGCTTCACAGGCCATTGGCTACCTCCTGGGCATGATGGCCCTGCCGATGATTGCTGGCCCTCCCATTGCAGGTGAGGCTGATCTCTAAGGTGTGAGTCCTGTTTTCCTTGGAAGGCCCCTAGCTCTTTGGAGTACCTCTGCTTGAGACCTCTTTCCCCTTGATCTTCTGTATAAACATCCTTGTTAGAGTGCATGAAACTCCTAACAGAAGAGATTAAACAGTACACGGGCATGGGTTGTCCAGGGCTGTATATGTTTCACTAGCATTTCATTGTAGACAGTGTGCCTCCTTCTAGAGAGCAGAAAGAAAAGAAAGGTAGCCTTCCCGATCACTGTGCAGCCTAGGCTGACCTGGTAGACTAAGCTGGCCTCAAATCCTTCATCTTCCTGATTCAGCCACCCAAGTGCTGATACTTTTTTAGGTATGCACACCACACTGACTTTGGTCCAAGTTTCTCTTTACTCTCTCCACAACGAAGTGATTAACTTCAAGGTGGTTGAGTAAAGGAAGTGGTAAAAGAGAAAGCTAGCTTGACTGGATTTACTAAAACTATAGGTACCCTCCACTTCCTGCTCTTCCTCTACCGGTTTTGGAACTGAACCCATAGTAGAGATTGAATTAAGGAAATACTCCAGGGCTGGCAAAATGCTGCTGTGACATCTCAGCGTCCAAACTGCTCCCTCCACCCTCCCAGAAGAGCATAGTGAGTACAAGAAAGCGGAAAAGCAGTCAAGAGAGAACTTCATCTCCTTTCCAGGAATTTACTGCAAACATCAGCTCATGTGTTCACTTCCCCTGGGCTTGTCAAATGAGCGCATTCACAAACAACTCTTTGACTCCAGGCTCTGGTGCAGTGGGAGCACTACTAGGAAAGGAGTCTCTACCTACCCAAAGAGAGCCAGAGAATGCACAATTCTGTCCACTTGGCTTATTTCCTGAGTAAACAAAAGGATAAGCATCTTCTGGCCTTTCTTAGGTAGTATTTCTGGACTCATCTTCACAACGAGGTACCTTCTATTAGCTTCTGAGGTCAGCTTCTCAAATCAGGTTGGTAGCTGGAAGAACCCAAAGGACTCATGCGTAGATGAACTGGAAGAAGACAGGCACATTCAGCTCAGCTTCTTCCTAGGGCAACTGGAACTTCAGAGAAAAGGCCAAGAGGAGGGCTGTAAAGTGCTTGCCATGCAAGCCTCCTGGTCTAAGTTTTATCTCTGGAATGTAGAGTTGTCCTCCAACTTCTGCATGATCACCGTGCAGTGCATGCGCCCACACACACATCATACACACACAGTAATAATAAATAAATGTGAAATAAAACAGGAATTCAGCTGAATTGCTCCACAAGAACAATATAAGGGTGGGAAGGAGGGGGCTGGGGACTTCCACCGTGAACCATTCTCTTGAGTCTTTTGAACTCAATTCCTTTGTAACTCCAGCCCTAGGAGTGACTGAAAGGTGGCTCGTAGCTTAATGAAAGACAAACACAGAAACTTTAAAAGAAGCTTCATTAGCGTCTTTGCTAATGATATTCACCTCAGAGGCATTTAGCCTTGAAGTTGAAGGAGCTCCTGAATTAGGGCTGCACAGGCCAACACTCTTGATTGGCACTGGGTTGACCCCCAGAAGAGAAGAGAGAGCATCTCGGGGTTGCAGAGAAAAGCTAAACTAAGCTCGTGTCTCTTGACCCTTTCAGGCCTTCTTCGAAACTGCTTTGGTGACTACCATGTGGCCTTCTACTTTGCTGGTGTACCCCCCATCATTGGGGCTATAATCCTCTTCTTTGTCCCTCTGATGCATCAAAGGATGTTCAAGAAAGAGCAGAGAGATTCCAGCAAGGATAAGATGTTGTCCCACGATCCGGACCCCAACGGAGAACTGCTGCCCGGCTCCCCAGCTCCTGAAGAGCCGATTTAACGCCTCTGTCTTGCCATGGTGTGCTCCCCTCCCCACCCCGCCCCACCCCTCCCCTCCACTCTTCCCTGCTCAGCATTTACATTTTTGCCACCAGCACACTTGTTCCCAACCCTGTACACACAGCATTTCAGCCACCTGACCATCTCCTCTGAGCCAACACTCTCAGTGTTCCAAACTCGTTAACCAAATTCTCCCCGGTGAATGCCTTGAAACTTGCCAGGCCCTTCTTCCAGGATCTGGGAAAATGTGGGATCACCCCCTGGCCTTTGGATCCTCTCCATATACTTTCTATCCCCCTGAGGGGAGGAGGAGAATGGGACCTCTGGCCCCAGCTTGTTAGTTACCCACTACAATCAACTGCCAAAGGTGCTACTGTGTCCCCAGAACCCAGTGGGAGAGACCCAAGCCTCTGCTGAGGAATCTGTTGCCATCCATCCTTGGGAGCCATTTGGGAGTTGTGGGCAGGAAGGCCAAATGAGACAAGGACCTTGTTTTGGATTGACGCTCCTAAGGGCTCTGCGGAACCCCGTGAAATTGTTGTGAACCATCTGTTTCCCTCTCCCTTCCTTTTCTTTTCTCTCTACTGCCTCCTCTCTATCTTCTTCCCCTCTATTTCTTCTTACTGTCATAGACACATAGGTGCTTGAAGAAAGGAGGGAGCCAGAGCTTGGGCCAATTGGCTTCATTTTGGCCCAGACCATCCCGAACACTAGCACTAATCCTGCTCATCTCAGGCGGAGCTACATCTCACTTTTGGGCTCAAACTGATATATAATTATAGACTGGAAGAGCAGGCTATCACATAGGGAAGGGATCTTAAACACTACAGAGTTCCATGTATCACTGATTTGGACAGATTAACCAAGAGGCCTTCCCAGTTTCCCATCCTTGTAGCCACCTGTCAAATGTGAAGAAACTCCTTTCATCTCATCAGACACAGGAGGAATGATGACAGTTCACTGGCATGATGGGGGGGGGGGTGTTGCAATGGTTAACGACTTGGTGAAGGACCAACTCCTCCATCTCTCACTTTTCGTAACAGGTCAATATTTCCACCTGGGCCAGGCCAGGAAATGAACTTAGAAAGAAAAGGAGAAAAACCTCATTGTGTACCTGTCCCAAAAAGACATAGGCAGCAACTGCACCTAGGGTTGGACAATTTCTTTTCGGAAGGGGAAGCCACCCTAGCCTCTACCACCCAGTCTGTCCCCCATTCTGGGCATCCTGGGCCACTCTACTGAGTGGGAATTACAGGTGCCAGAAAAAGGAAGTTCTGGACCACCATCATCCCTTTGAAGTTGGTGCCAGATACTGCCCTACACCCAGGCTCTGGGCAACAGTCTTACTGAAGAGCATTCCAAGTGCCCCTGGCCAGAGGCAAAGGGCACTGCCAGCCTGGTCCAGTTGCACAGCTCACCTCATTAGGAACTCAGCCTCTCTCCTCCCTGTCTTTGTGTGTGTGTCTCTCTCTTCTCTAAGCCTTTGTTTATTGTGTTCCTGTACCCACCCTTTCATCATCTTTTGCCAGGCATCCCTGGCTGTTACTTGGACCCAACAATAACTTGCCACCCCAAGCCAGGGTCATCCCAAGGCCAGGAGGATGAGATTGCTCTGAGGGGCTCCAAAGAATACAATGGTCCCCACACATGAGTTTTTCCGTTACTAACAGGCAGCTGGGGCATAGTTGGCCTCTGATGTTTCATTCAAGGCCAAAGTCCTGAGCCCCCCTCCGCTGGTCCCAGTCCAGCTCTTATCAACTCCCCAAAGGAAAACCCATTGGTTCTTGGCTCTGAGGACAGGAAGGGGTGGAGTTACTGTCCTGTCAGCTCAAGCATCTGTGCAAAGGAGAAACTGGGCCCCAGGAGCCCTGTGACTCCCAGGAGAGGCCATTGAAAACATCGGAGCTGCAATGCCTCGGCTTCCATTCCTCCTTGCCCCACGCCCCACCCCTCCAAGCCACTTGGGGTGAAGGGCTAGGGAGGGGAGGAATGAGCGTGCAGTGCCTCTTTTGTTACCCATGGCTGCATAGCTCTTAAGAGTCAGGCTGCCACTCACTTCTCTCCAGATGGAGGAAAGACATTCACAGGTCCCAAATCTGCCCATTCAGGTGTCACCTAACATTGGCAGGGTATCAGTTTATTTTCTCACGCGTGTGTGTGTGTGTGTGTGTGTGTGTGTGTGTGTGTGTGTGTGTGCACATGTGGGCTTGTGTGCTTTCCGAGAGACTGTTGTTTGGCCCAGGCATCACAGTATTAATATTTAGAGTAGGAAGTAGCCTCGTAGGCACCACAGTTAAAACAAAAAGAACAAACCAAATTTCAGAGCTTGAGACCTGGGACATTTAAATCCTCAAGGGGTTTGGAACAAAATAAACAGATCTAAACGTTTGGTTTGAGTATGTATGTTCTCTACAAGGGTGCCATAGTTTTAACCTGGTTGACAGCAGAAAATTTGGCTTCACAACTGAAGTTCCATTCCAAACAGTATTTCTGTCTGGTTCTCTGCACTCCAGGAAAGCTGACAGCGGAAGAGAGGAACTGGGGGGAAACTGTTTCAGACTGAAATGTTCGATGGTACTCTTTAATGGGGGACGTGGTTACTTCACAAAATGAGGACATAATTACTGGCTGAGCTGGAATGGAGGCCCCGTCAAGGCTGGGCCACCACCTTGATAGAAAAGTGCCACACAGCAAATCCGCAAATACAGAGAACCCCCATCTGTCTTCCTTTATTTTATTGCTGGGGTCCTTACAGAGGTTAGTATATCTCAGCTACACAACGCCACAGTCACAGAGTCTGGAATGGAAGGTGATCCCTGAGAGAGACAAGATTGTCAAAGCTAGGAGCAAACCTAGTCTTCGTTTTTTATCTTGATTTTAAATGGGGAAAGTGAGGCTAGAGCTAGGAGAGGGGTTCTTCGTACAGATTCACAGCTCATTGGGGACAGAGCAAACTGAGGACACACCCACCTCACTCACTGTGCAGCAAGCTCATTTCTAAAGGAGGAGCAACAGCACTAGCTCAGAGCAAAAGTAAAAGTGGAGCGAAATCTCACTTTCAGCGCACCCCAATCTCTTCAGCATTAGCCTTGCTCCCAACCCACACATAGCCCTGGTGTTCTGTCTCCCTCCCAGTCACCTTTGTGCAGCCTTGGCCTTGGAAACCTGATTCAATCAAATGTCCTTCCACTCCCAACAACCCAAGAGGTACTAATAAAATCCAGCTCCCTCTGTCCCTGTGCTGGACAGAACAGCGACAAAGCAGGAACTGGTGTCCTTTGAGAGAGGATGGTTTACCACCCAGCTCTTGGCTATTGTTTCTCCTTGCTCAGTGCAGACACCCTCGGGCCGCTGGCCTCCTCCCACTAAGGCTAATTACTCTATCCCGATGCCAGGCCCCAGGCTCTCTCACCCAAGATCTTCTGCCCCCCTCAGTGCCTCCTCCAGACCCCCCAGGGCTCAGTCTGTGTTTGATCACTAAGGATCATTAGATTTCAAAGCTGTAGAATCCTATAATTTTTTATGAGCATATGCTCTCCCCCAGGGCCTTTTCATGTCTGAAAAGGCAGCCAGCAGCTCCCTACCACTTCTCCACAGAAACAGAGCAGGCCAGCTGACAGGGATTACAAATCCCCAGTTTCTGACAGCTGGTACCAGGAGAGGGTGGGCGCTACTTAGAACAAGAAGCTTGAAGCAAGTTGTGAAATTCTAATAAGCTGAACCATAGCAAGACCCCAGAAAAACAAAAGGGAAGGGGCTGGATACCTACCTCCTGCAAGGACTGAGGAGGCTGCGCTTCAAAGGCCTTTAGATGCTTGCCTTTCAGCTCTCTCTAGTGGTCACCAGACACACAGCTTCGTGTCTGGTTTTTCTGGTCATATCAGTATCAGCAATGTTTCCTAGGGACCTGCTGTGTGTCTGGCACGCTGCAGAGCCCAAGAACTCAAGGTATGAAAGGAATAGAATTAAACACAATGATTAAGACACAAAAAGGAATTTGTACTATCTTCTTTGCAAGATATCTTTTCCTCCTCTGGGCCCAAGTGACCTGTTGCATACCAATCTTGGCGCCAAAATTAGGTCCTCTTGGGGACAGGACGGGGACCACCACGCCCCGACCCGGACCAAGACGCCCCACGCCCTCCCCCTCTGCTCCCCGCTTCAGGCTTCCCGGGCTGATTGCCCGGAAGAACTACCCCCGCCTCAGCGTCGGTTTCCTGCTGAGCCCGAGTCGGATAAAATTAGCCCGTTGCTCTCATCCTACAAGTGTCTGAGCCACGTACAGCGGGGGAGGGGCGGGGTCGACTGGGAAGCTGGCCGCCAGGCGCCCTCCCCGCTGCCCACCCGCAGCACCTGTCGCGTGTGCCCTGCGGCCGCAGCCTCTCCCCTGCCCGACTGCTGCCCCAGATCAGAGACTGTAGACCCGCGGGGCGACCCTCCCCTCCTTTCCTTTGTCATCACACCCACCCCGCCTGTCCCTGAAGTGGCCGGGCGCACAGACCCGGGGCTGCACATTGCTGAGTGACTTCGCCCCTGAGCTTCGCACCCTGGGACCGCCTAGGGGTGCAGGCGGCGGTGGGGTCGCCGCCAGGTCTGCGTCCTGGTCACCTGCCACGTGGGGGACCGGGACAGGTACTCTGGCTGCTTGGCGGGCCTGTATCCTTTCTCCAATGCGGAAGGGATGACAACCCTCGTAGGGAGCAGCATCTGCTCCCGCTCCTCCTGCGGAAGAGAGACCTGGGAGCAGCCTCGCACCCGGCCAACTGTGCCCCAGCCCCATGGACACACTGCAGCTGCCACTGGTCCCGGCTCAGCTACTTCGAGATGCCCCGCCTTCTCCACCCTGCCCGCCACCGCCCCTGCCCGCCACCGTGGCTGTGGTGACCACAGTGCCCCATACCCTGTGTCTCGAGCCCTCGACCTGATCCTAGTTGAATCTTCAGAAACCCTCTTCCAAAGGGCCCACTCCTCCCTCCACGAGCGAGCATGATCCCAAAAGTCCCAGGGGTGACATATGGACACTGCCAGCAAAGGGCCTGAATGCGTCCCGTCCCGGCTGAAAGCACAAAGGGCATTAAGGGGTCTGTGCACTGAAGGACCTCCTGCCAGAGACAGCAACGTCCTCCGTCCTCCCTGTGCTCCTCACTTTACCTCCAATCCAGTCAGCCCCACCCGCCTTCTCCACTCAGGTCAGCCCAGCAGCCTGCTTCTGCCTGAGACTAGAAGACCTGACCTTCAACCTCCCCACTGAAGCCCCCTCAACGGTCCCAGAGAGGCCTACACAGATCTCAGTGCTATGGCATGACTTCCCATGCACCAGACCCTGGGTTCAAGCCTCCAACACATCACACGCACACATACACACACTCAGACACACACACATACACACACACACACACACACACACACACACACACACACACACACACACCAGTGCATACCCCAAAATTCTGGGAGCCAACTCCGCTTGTGTGAGTGTGCCCACAGCACAGGTTAGGTACCCCAGCACACAGATCCTCCCTAGATCCCACTCAGAACAGCTGCCCTGAGGTCCCTCAAGGGAGCAAATAGGATTTGCCTGGTTGGGGAACCTTCTTCCAAAAGCGATCCTGAGCCTTGGCAATGGTGGGAAGTCCTATGTTGCTCCGAAGACAGGCTTTCCTCCCTCTTCTCACCACACACGCCAGACTAAATCACCACTGACCTGCTCCCTTCAGCTTCTTGCCTAGCAGAGGGGGCCCCTCAGACACCTTAACTGTCCCCACTCTTGCCAACACTATCTCTCCCAGGGTGTGGGCTTTCGCGGGAGTCCATCTCTGCAGGTTGCTTCTGTCTTGGGCTTGGGCAAAGTCAAGGTTGCCTCCCAGATTGTTCAGCCAGCTGCCTGCTGGTTTATCAGTGCTCAAGCATGTGCTCCTTTGTTCCTTGGTGACTGAACGCAGGGACCCCTCCACCCTGTGGAGACATGGAGGCTCCCTTCCATGACAACCAAGCCTCTTTCACCTGTAGACAAGCATTCACAGCTCACACTTGATCCTCCCTCTACCCTGGGAGACAGCAACTCTTGGGCCCAATTTACAGGTGGGAAAACTGAGGCCCAGAAAGCAGGGGAATGCCAGGTCCTGGACCTCTTCTCTGAGGTCCTTCAACCCCACCTCACAGAACAGAAGCAGATCCCCTGACTTCTCAGGAAGTCTACCTTCTGCTTCTGAAGTCAGCACCTGCTCCTCCCCTGCCTGCTCTGTGCCTCAAAGAAGGCCCTGAACCAGTTCAGTAGCCCAGCAAAACTATGGAAGCATGGAGAGTGACAGGAGCTAGGCTAGATGCCATGTCCTACATGGCTTGGTCCTGGCACCTGGACACATATCCATACAGAAAAGCTGGAATGCAGCGGGCTGTGTGCTCACTCTGATGGAGTGCACCTATGAAACGACCAGGAAATTCAGCCAATTTATTATGCACAGCACAACGAGGTTAGAACACACAGCACAGCCAGTGGTCTGTGAGGTGCTCTGCAGTTAGGGTGTCCACACAAGATTTGTCTTTCAAATATGCTTGTTCGGACTAGAGAGACTGCTCAGCAGTTAAGAGCACTGACTGCTCTTCCTGAGGACCTAGGTTCAACTCCCAGAACCCACATGGCAGCTCACAACTGTCTGTAACTCCAGTTCTAGAGGACCTGACACTAACACACCAATGCACATAAAAATAAAGTTAGATAAGTTATTTAAAAAAAAAACAACAAATATTCTTGTTTTTACTCCACATAAGCATTCATTATAATACCATGCTAATATAAAAGCTAGACAAACGTCTCACCAAGCAAGGAACCCTTAGTTGATCAGAAAATGCTGCCGCAGGGTTCCAGTGTGGAGTCTTCTCTGGTGAGGATGCTTCTGAAGCATCGCAGGTTCAACCCACGACTGCAATCAAGTCCTTCAGTTGTGGCAAGCCAGAGGGATGGCACTGGTGGAATTCCAGAAGGTCCTTAAAAGTGCCAACCAGCAGTAGTGATGACAGGCAGGCATGTGTGACCTCAACAATGGTGCCAGAAGTTCAACAGTCACTGAAGCCAGAGGCGCTGAGTCCAGTCTCAAGGTCCTCTTGCTGATGGGTATCAATGCAGAGGCTAGAGAAGCCATGTCTCCGGAGCACTGCAGTGCTATCCTAAAGGCAGTTCCAAAGATCCCATTTTCGTATCATTTCACTGGGCAGGAGCTTTGCTCTGTTGGGCCTCACAGCTTCGGGCTGGTTCACTAACATATTAATAATGCGTTTTCTTTTACCATTTATTATATAATAAAACTCAAGGGAAAATATAAGGATAAACCTGAGACAAGTCACGACTGCGATACACGCTGTCACCATCTACTTCACAGCTTTAAAGGACCCGAGCATCCTTCTGCCCTGCCTCCTCTTCACCCAAGGCCTCTCTTTGTTGAGTTTGCTGGGGAACTACCTGATCCATTCCGACCAGATGAATGTGAACTCAGTCTCTTTAACCAAAGCCTGACTTCACTGAACATCCGACCACAACACAGACAAAATCCCTGCAACATATTGATGCCACCCTGGGGTTAGTTCATTAGCACAACCAATGCCTGTCTTGGATTTGGTTGTATCTGAGCTAGCTGCCTTATGGCCAGTCCATAACACATCAGATATTGCCTTGATGGAGAGGGACTAGTTTCTATCTGAGATTCTTGGTGGCAAGCTCCAATGTTAGAGGCAGCACATTATTATTTTAAAAACACAAAATGGTTTCACTTAAGTTCCTAACAGTTGCCTAGTCTAGGTGGGAGGTCTCTGTAGGGGAGCAGTCTCAGGCTATAAATATCTGGGAGAAGGAGGCTGTGGTCCATATTTTCTGCACATTGCTTATATTAATCAGGGTTCTCTAGAGAAACAGAACTGATAGAATTAATATATGTGAGATTAATTTGAGTGGCTTACACTCTGTGGTCCAGCTAATCCAATAATGGCTGTCTTCTCAATGGAAAAGCTAAGAATCTGATAGTTAGTTGTTCAGTCCACGAGGCTGGGTGTCTCAGTATACATTAGAATCCCGAAGAAAAGGGATCTACTTCCAGGAAAGTAGTGCCTCGGCAACAGGGTAGATGAACTTGCCAGTGAGAGTGAGGGCAAGCAGGCAAAAGCAAAAACTCCCTTCTTCCATGTCCTTTTATATAGGCTGCCACCAGAAGGTGTAGCCAGGATTTAGGGTGAGTCTTCCCTACCTCAGATGAGGCAATCAAGAAAAATCTCTTACAGATGTATGCAGCAGCTTGAGTTTTAGTTTGTTCCATATGTAGTCAAGTTGATTAACCAAGATTAGTCATCACACTGATCTTAGCTAAAGCTAAATGAAGTCAGAACCCACAAAAGCCTGGTCAAGAATTTATTAAGATGTGCAATGGGAATAACACACTCACGAATACAGAACATAGTAGACGCCACTGATAACCCAGCTGTCATTGTCCTGCCCAAGGGTGAAGAGAACCAATCACAAGTCACGCTTCTCCATCATTTGTTCCTGCTCTGATCACCCTAGAGAGAGAACACAACCCCTCTTCCTCAATTCTTATCCAGTCACATACACAGACAAGACCATGCCCTACGGTTTGTCACCCCAAAGCCATTGGTTGAACGGACCGAATTCCCACAACAGCTAAAGGTTGATCATTTCTCAACACTTGTACTTGAGCCAGAGGAAGCTTTGTCATTCACCTAAGCCTAACCTGGGGAAGACCTTACTGTTTCCATGAGTCTGAGGGATTGGGGTCCTTAACTTGGCTGTGTCCATGTCAATAATACACATTCACTCTGGACTTCATTCGCCACCCACAGCTATAGTCTTTGTGGACCCCACCACACCCCTCCATGAGCTTCCCCTATGGAGGACATAAGCTGAGCAACTAAAGATCTTGAGCTGCCTTTCATGTGATGTCTTCATCGCTCTCTGTCCTTGTCAGTGTTCTATTGCTGTGAAGAGACACCATGACCCTGACAACTCTTACAAAGGAAAGCATTTAATTGGGGCTGGCTTACAGTTTAAGCTCTTGTCATCATGGTGAGAAGCATGGTGGCCTATGGAAGCCATTCTTATTCAAACCATCACATTCCACTCCCTGGACCCATAGACTTAAGCCATATCATAATGCAAAAATACATAAAGTTCAACTTTAAAGTCCCTATAGTCTTTCTATCTCAAGACTACCTCAAAGCCCAAAGCTTCTTCTGAGACTTAAAGAATTCTCTTAACTGTAAACTCCTGTAAAATCAAAATCAAAAAGCAGATCACATACCTCCAACATACAATACCACAGAATGCGCATTAACATTCCAAAAGGGAGGAAAGGAAATACTGTGAGGAAATACTGGACTGGAAGTTAACACTCCAAAATCAGCATCTTGTACTTTACTGCCTTAGTCCTTCTCTCATTACTACCAGATCATTGTCACTGAGAATTAATTTCCAGAACTTCCCTTGACTTGTTTACTATCATGAGGTCTTTTGTCTAGGCTTATTATTGGAACAAAGAGAAGACGCTCATGTGGTGATCTGAATGAGGAATTGCCCCATAGGCTCATATGTTTGAATGCTTGAATATCAGAAAGAGGCAATATTTGAGAAGGATTAGAAGGATTAAGAGGTGTGACCTTGTTGGAAAAAGTGTGTCACTGGGGGTGGGCTTTGAGGTTTCAAAAGCATATGTCAGGTCCAGTGTCTCTCTCTCTCTTCTCTCTCTCTCTCTCTCTCTCTCTCTCTCTCTCTCTCTTTCTCTACTTATGGATCAATTTGTAGCTCTCAGCTACTGCTTCAGTGTCTGCCTGCATGCTGCCATGCTCCCTGCTGTGATGATAACGGACTAAGTCTCTGAAACTATGAGCAAGCTTTTCTCTTTTATAATTTATTTTTATTTTATGCCTATTAGTGTCTATTTACCTACATGTATGTCTGTATAAGGGTGTCAGAAGCCTTGGAACTGGAGTTACAGACAGGTATGAACTGCCATGTGGGTGCTAGGAATTGAACCTGGGTCTTCTGGAAGAGCAGCCACTGCGCTTAACCACTGAGCCATCTCTCTAAACCCTAAATGCTTTTCTTTATGAGTTGTCTTGGTCACGGTGTCTAGAAATAGAACACTGACTAAGACAGCTTGTTTTCTTTTACTTTTGTTTTGTTTTTGTTTTTCAAGACAAAGTTTCTCTGTGTAGCCCTGGCTGTTTTGAACTTCCTTTGTAGACTAGGCTGGCCTTGAACCCAGAGATCTGCCTGACTCTGGCTCCCCAGTGCTGGGATCAAAGGTGTTTGCCACTACACCTGTCTTAAAAAGCTCATTTTTAAAAGAATTATTATTACATAATTTCCACCTAATAACATGCATTCCTCAAGTCTTCCATCCTCCCACATCTTTCTTACTGTTAGAACCTATATAGTTTGCCCTCTTTCTCATCCAAACTCAGATGTACCCAGAAGAGTAGCCAAACTCCACAGGACATCTGTGGGAGTTTCTAGTAGGGGGCCTATCAACACAGAAAATATCACACTCTCTACCTACCCGTGGAAACTTTCGGGTTTATATCTGTCATTTGTTCACAGATTTATGAGACCATAAAAATGGGAGGAAAAAAGTATAAAGTGTCCAACACTTAGACTCCAAGTAAGTGTACAAGAAATGCCCTAGCCGGGCAGTGATGGCACACGCCTTTAATCTCAGCACTTGGGAGGCAGAGGCAGGCATCTCTGTGAATTCAAGGCCAGCCTGTTCTACAGAACGAATTCCAGGACAGGCTCCGAAGCTACACAGAGAAACTCTGTCTCGAAAAAAAAAAGCCCCCCTGGGGGGGGATAGGAGAAAGGGATGGAGAATGAGAACATGAGAGAACAGGATGGTGGACTTGGGGGAGGGACAGAGAGGGAGGGCAAGAGATATCATGATAGATGGAGTCATTATGGGGTTAGGGAGAAAACTGGTGCTAGGGAAATTCCCAGGAACCCAAAAAAATGACCCCAGATTAGATTACTAGTAACAGTGGAGAGGGTGCCTGAACTCGCCTACCCTGGTAATCAAATTGGTGACTACCCTAACTGTCATCATAGAGCCTTCATCCAGTAACTGATGGAAGCAGATGCAGCGATCCAAAGCCAAGCATTGGGCAGATTTCCTAGAGTCCAGTTGAAGAGAAGGAGGAGGGATTATATGAGCAAGGTGGGTTAAGATCATGACGGGGAAATTTACAGATACAACAGAACTAAGCTTGGAGCTCATGGACGCTAGTAGAGCCTGCATAGGACCAAGCTAGGCTCTCTGCATGTGGGAGACAGTTATGTAGCTTGGTCTGTTTGAGGGGCCCCTGGCAGTGGGATCAGGATCTATACCTGGTGCATGAACTGGCTTTTTGGAGCCCACTACCTATGGTGGGATGCCTTGCTCAGCCTTGATGCAGTGGGGAGAGGCTTGGTCCTGCCTCAACTTGATATGCCAGACTTTGTTGGCTCCCCATGGGAGGCCTTACCCTCTCTGAGGAGTGGATAGAGGGTTGAAGTGAGGGGGGAGTGGGAGGAGGGGAGAGAAGGGGAATTGTGGTTGGTATTTAAAATGAAAAAAAAACTTTCAAATAAAAAAAAAACAGATACCAGGTCCTGGGCTCGTTGCATGAGTTAGCTGTTTGAAACCTGGGACTTATGCAGGGACGCTTGGCTCAATCTGGGAGGAGGGGACTGGACTTGCCTGGACTGAGTCTATCAGGTCGATCCCAGTCCACGGGGAAGACCTTGATCTGGAGGAGATGGGAATGGGGGGTGAGCTGGGGGGAAGGGGAGGGGGGCAGGAAGGGGAGAGAACAAGGGAATCTGTGGCTATTATGTAGAACTGAATAATATTGCAAAATAAAAAAATGCATTGTAAAAAATAATAATAATAAAAATCAACAGGGGGCAAAAAAAAAAAAAAAAAAAAAAAAAAAAAAAAAAAAACAGAAATGCCTCTAAAAGGGAACTCCAACCCTCCAACCCTTCTACTCTTAAGGTATAATGGATACCTTGTAGGCTTCATTCCTGTTACTTTTCCAGGCTTGGATTGACTCCCTACTGCTGTGGGATGTTCTGTATGTTACATGTGTTGCTTGATTGGGTAATAAATAAAACACTGATTGGCCAGTAACCAGGCAGGAAGTATAGGTGGGACAAAGAGAAGAGAATTGGGAGAAGTGGAAGGCTGAGGCAGAGAGACCTGTCAGCTGCCGCCATGACAAGCAAGATGTAAGGTACCAGTAAGCCACGAGCCATGTGGCAACTTATAGATTAATAGAAATGGGTTAATTTAAGATAGAAGAAGTAGATAACAAGAAGCCTGCCACAGCCATACAGTTTATAAGTAATATAAGTATCTGAGTGATTATTTTATACGTGGGTTGTAGGACTGTGGGGCCTTGGTGGGACCTGGAGAGACACTCTCCAGCTACAAATGGTGCCCAACTGGGTTGGCAAGAGTTTCCACCTAAAACCTGAGAAAAAAGATTCTAAAACAGAGCTAAAAACAGTTCCTAGTTGTCTCTCTCAAGTTAGCGGCAGCCTGCATGTTTGAGCTACTATCTACTATGGTGGGTTCCTAGCGTGTGCGCTTGACCTGCAGTATGGCAGGAATGAGGCCTCTACAGGTGGCACATTATGCTGCCTGGTGGATTTAGCCTTTGCTAGTACAAAACAAAAAGAGATTTCTGGGCTACACACTGCTTTGATAAGAAGCATAGACCCACTATTTCTGAGAGTTGATGACTCCCAGAGCTGGCAGAAAACATACCACGGCCATGTTGGAAAGCTAAAGTAGGCAGAGACAGTAGCCACAGCTGTGTTTCAGTCTTAGTAATGATAGATACAGTTTAAAGAAATAGGTTCACAATAAGACTGATTCAGAGCCGGGCGGTGGTGGCGCACGCCTTTAATCCCAGCACTCGGGAAGCAGAGCCAAGCGGATCTCTATGATTCGAGCAGCTGGCTACCAAGTGATTCCAGGAAAAAAAACAAAGAAAATGTCTCAAAAAAATAATAAATAATAATAATAATTTAAAAAAGACTGATTCAGATGAAATAGTTTACAATGTATGTAAAAATGTACGTAGACTTGAAAGAGAGAAAAAGGAATATGTGTAGTTATATAAACAAATAGATAGTTTTTAAAAATAAAGTCTTTAAAGAGACAGTAAAGATAATATAAAAAATAAGCCATGTAAAGATGGATATCACACAGAGAATCTGGATTATGTTCTCTTTGATATTCGTAACTGAAGAAAAACATTTGATTGTAAAAGCTGTTGAGTTAGGCCAAAATGTATATTTTAAAGGTACCTTGACTTCAAAATTTGGATCTAAGGATACATTGTTTTGGAAAGGAGGCTCTGCTTTTGTTTCCACAGAAAGCCAGAGGCTATGGATTTGTTCCAGATTAAGATACATCAGGTTTGACCAGCCAAGACCCCCTGAAAGGTCTCTGATGACACCATGGCCCAGATGACCCAACATCCAGAACGGTATTCAAGGCAACTGGCTCAGATGATATACCTTCACAGACTACTCCATGATTCCTAAAATTTTCTTTGTGTCCCCATAAGATACAGCACCCCCCTCCAGCAGGAAGTAATATGAAAAGCTATGCCCAAATTCCCAAATATACCAAGCTGGCTTTGGAGATGGAATTGGTTCATTCCTTCTCTAAACCCAGGCATATTGCTTTAAAAAAATGGTTAAGAGATTCTTGTGTCCCAAATCAGAAGAGCCCTGCATAGAACCTCATTACGTGGGTTGTGGGGCTGCAAGGGCTTGGTGGGACCTGGAGAGAAGCTCTCCAGCTACATCCTCTGTTCGTTTCTTTCCTTATAGGCACAGTGCCTTAACCATTTTCCTTCCTCCCACCTGTGATAGAGTTCAATAGGTTAGATTCTTGTGGACCTCTAGAATTTCTCTTTGCAGATATATTAGTTAAGGCATAAGTGACTAACACCTTATCCTAATGGTCCTGCTCATAGTTGGTGCTGCCTTCATAGCTACACTTTCTTTAATAGCTCTATCTGTCCTCCCTCTCCCTGCCACAGATGGATTTTTGTGATGGAATGAGACAGATCTGTTCCAAAGGCTTAAGCTGGTCTGTGCAGAACTGGTTTTTGCTGTGGAACAATCTTTGTACACTATAAATATGTCATTACTCTCATTGGTTAATAAAAGAGCTGACTGACCAATAGCTGGACAGGTAGAAGTTAGGCAGGACTTGCAGGCAAAAAGGAGCACAGGTAAGAAGAAGGCAGGAATCTCAAGAGTCTCAAGGAGACACGGAGAAAAGCAAGATGAACATGCCACATGGCAGAATGTAGATAAGAAATATGAGTTAGAGGCTAGAGAGATGGCTCAGTGGTTAAGAGCACTGACAGCTCTACCAGAAGTTCTGAGTTCAAATCCCAGCATCCACTGGGTGAGATGGTGGCTCACATCTACCTGTAATGAGATCTGGTGCCCTCTTTTGGCCTGCAGGGACACATGCAGGCAAAACACTTTATACATAATAGATAAATAAATCTTACAAAAGAAATAAGGGTTATTTTGACATGTAAGAGCTAGTTAGTAACAAGCCTAGGCTATCAGTCAATTATTTACAATTAATATTAAGTTTTTGTGTGATTATTTGGGAGTGGCTGGTGGAACAGAGCTGATGATGGTCCCAATGAATTGTTAGTTCTTTAAACATTTGTTAGAATTCAGAAGTAAAGCCATGTTATCTTTCCTATCTTTTTCTTTGTTGAAAGATTTTTAATACAAATTCAGTTTGTTTATCATTGTTCTGTTTAAGTTTTTTCCCCATCATTTCCAAAATTCAAGGAAATTTCTGCCATTATGTTATTTTCTAGAACAGAACTGAAAATTCTTCATCAGTTTATGGTCAGTTTATAGTTCCTTCTTTTGTCCATGATTGTAGGTAATGTTTTTCTGAATGTGCTTAATACTTGTGGGCATATGTTTATGTCTGTGCATTGAAAGATTAGGTTCTATTAAGAAATTCCATTATTTGGGGTCTGGCTTTGTTTATTAGTGTCCTTCCAAGAGATTCTAAGCAAGCCTTATGATGCTCTTTAAGCCTGTGGTTATTATCACTCTTTCTTCACTAGATGGCAACCTAAGCCAAGGTTTACTGTGAGTCAGCATCCAGGGCAGACCCTGAAGTTTGGCCAGATGTGTCCAGGGCTATGCCTCACTTTGCTGAGTCAGAATCTAACCCCAAGGCAATTTACCTTTTGCACCTACTTACCTCTCCTTCCTCAGAGGGGACAATAACTCTCTTTATGCTGTACTACCTGGTGTTGGGGAAGAAATGAAAAAGTTCCAAAAAGACTGTAGTGGGTCATATTAAAAACCTATAGCTACTAAGACTAGCAGGGAGACAAGACCCATGCATCCTGCTAAGTTTTTTGTGGCCTGAGGATTGGCCAGTGAGGATATGGATGAGGATATGGAGCAAGTCCATGATCTCACCAGGGCTAAGAATCATTTCCTGACAACAGGGTGGGGTCCAGAGGTTACAGCCACAGGCACCGACATAGAATTCTGGGGGGAGGCATTCTCTGTCATTCAAAGTTCTGTACTTATTCCCCCATCTCTTGCTAACCAGCAGAGAGAGTCTGTCTCCATGCTACACTGCCTAAGAATAGGGGAAGGATAGTTTCTTTTGATATGGGACAGAAACTGGTAAGTCCAGCGGTGAGCTTGTTTCCTCCAAATCTGGTGGTAAACGTAGTTCCACCTTATTGGAAAGCTGAGGTGGGCGGAGCCAGCAGCCACAGCTGCGTTTCAGTCTTAGTAATGCTGCAGTTTAAAGCAAAAGGTTCACAATAAGACAGATTTAGATGGAATAGTTTACAATGTGTAAAAGTGTATGTAGGCTTGCAAGAGAGACAAAAAGAAATACATACAGTTATATAAAGAAATACTTTTAAAAAATAAAGTCTTTAAAGAGAAAGTAAAAGTAATATAAAAAAGTAAGCCACGGAAAGATAGATATCGCACAGAGAATCTGGATTACGTTGACTTCGGGACTTTTAACTGAAGAAAGACATTTGATTGTAAAGGCTGCTCAGTTAAACCAATATGTATATTTTAAGGTACCTTGACTTCAAAATTTGGATGTAAGGATATGTTGTTTTGCTTTTATTTCCACTGGAAGCAAGAGGCTATGGATTTGTTCCAGATTAAGATACATCAGGTTTGACCAGCCAAGACCTCCTGAAAGGTCTCCAATGACACCATGGCACAGATGATCCAACATCCAGAATGGTTTCAAGGCAACTGGCTCAGACAATACACCCTCACGAACTACTCCATAATCCTAAAATTTTTTTTATGTCCCCATAAAAATACAGTGCCCTCATCCAGCAGGAAGCTATGCCCAAAATCCCAAATATGCCAAGCTGGCTTTGGAGATGGAATTGGCTCACTTCTACTCTATTGCTAAAAAAAAAAAAAAAAAAAAAAAAAAAAAAAAAAAAAAAAAAAAAGGTTGAGAGATTTTTCTGTCCTATATCAGAAGAGCCCTCTGGTGTGGGACAGAGAAAAAACAATATTTTTATTTAAAGCAAGTTAATTATAAATACAATCTCTTTCTAAAGAAGAAAAGGGGATAGCATAGATATAATAGGATAAAAGGGTAGATAATGAACCTACTTTTAAAGAGTAACAACTTGTTTAGAAATGTTTTACATTGCTATGGATTTTAGTTTATTGATACAAGTTTAAACTTAATTTTGTTATACTATATATATATTTCTACTCTCATTTGAGGTATTATGTTTATATAACTCATTTATATTGTAATGGATAATTAAGAAATACAGATTAGTAATTAGTCTTCTATGATAATCAAACTTATAGTCATGTTAGTTTAGTTTTCTAGTTGTATATAGATATATTTCAGACAGATAGGTAATCTTCAAACACTTCAAAGACCTACAGAATATGGCATTTAAAATGTTTTTAAAAATTTAGACTTTCTGGACAGTGAGACATGTCTGCTCCTGGTAGCACCAATTTACTTCAGAGAGGAGGATGGGCATCAAAGACACTATATGAAGTTTATCTTCTTCTTGGCAAAAATAGCCATTTGGGCAAGAAACTGTTCTTGCCTGGACTGCTTGATCAACTGGACATACAGGACCCATAGAAAGGTGACCACTGAACTTTGCTTGGCAAAATGATCCTTCAGGTTCCTGCTTCGCAGAGGAAAATGTCAGACATTCTACAGGACACATAGAGAAGTGACTGAGAGACTCTAAGCCTGTGGGCTGAAGACAGATGCCCCAACTTCACAGAGGAACTTTGGATGACTGTCTAGGCTGCCAGATGTCTCTGTCTACTCTTGCAAGACTCTCAAAAGTTGTTTGCATCCTTCTCCCATTTCTCAGGTAATAGTATATCCTTCTGAGGTCTTTGATGTAGTTGAAGACTAGATAGTTATGATTTCCTTAGTTATGATAAAAGATAAGTTAGATATGAAACCTTAGACTCACAAATATAGAATAGATAGGATATCTTCTTTAATTTTGCCAAATACAAATAGACTAGATATTATAACTATAATTCTTGCTTGATAATTGTTTTGTTATATGTAATTTTACTATGTTAAATTTAAAACCTTCCTTTTTGAAAAAAAGAAAAGGGGAAGTGCTAGGGATGTCTTTCTGAATGCTGTGAATGTGTTGCTCTGATTGGCTGATAAATAAAATGCTAATTGGCCAGTAGCCAGGCAGGAAGTATAGTATAGGCAGGATAAGCATAGAGGAGAATTCTGGGAAGTGGAAGGCTGAGTCAGGAGATGCTGCCAGCCACCTCCACCAGGAGAAGCAAGATGTAAAGAAACCGGTAAGCCATGAGCCACATGGCAAGGTATAGATTAATAGAAATGGGTTAATTTAAAATGTAAGAACTAGATAGCAAGAAGCCTGCCACAGCCATACAGTTTATAAGTAATATAAGTCTCTGTGTGTTTACTTGGGTCTGAGCAGCTGCAGGAGCCAGGTGGACACAGGAAAACTCCAATAACATTTCTTAGCTGTCAGACTGACAATAAAGTGGATCTCACCTGAAACTTACATCTACTAAGATCAGTGCAGTCCTGAGATATACACCAAGGACATGCTTCAAACAGTCTATCCTGTTGGGGTTTTAGGATCTGCTGGAAGTGTGGAGGCAGAGACCATATCAATGGCCACAAGTCTGGAGTCAGAGCCCATGAGATTTTGTCCTGTACCGGACTCTACTATAGTGGGTCCACATATTACCCTCAACCTCCCCAAGTAGGTGGTTCTCCATTCTGAACTGCTTATAGTTGGGGAAGGAATGCCATGGTTGATGCAACTGTTTCTTTTTTGCTACTTCTTATTTTATTCCTACTTCATTTGATTTTTCTCATAATTTTATTAAAACCAATATTATGATTTCTCAGGTGCCTTGAGTGCTGTTATGTTTTAAAAGTTGTTTAAATTGATGTTTTCATGAGAAGCCTATCACTAGAAGATTTTATTCCAACATCTTGCTCTATCCTTCAGCAAAAATAAGCTTTTCAACAATAATTATAAATATAATTATATAGGGGCTGGAGAGATAGCTCAGAGGTTAAGAGCACCGGCTGCTCTTCCAGAGGTCCTGAGTTCAATTCCCAGCACCCACATGGTGGCTCACAACCATCTGTAATGAGATCTGGCGCCCTCTTCTGTGTACATAATAAATAAATAAATCTTTTTAAAAATAAATAATTAAATAAATAACTATAATTATATAAATATAAGGTACCTGTCTGTCTGTGTGGAAGTACATGTGTCCATCCATCCATCTGTCTGTCTGTCTGCCTCCCTACCTGCCTGCCTGCCTGTCTGTGTGGAAGTGCATGTGTCTGTCTCTCTGTCTGTCCGTGTGGGAGTGCTCCTGAGCCTGTGCTGCATGAATTTGCGTCAGGTCTCTCACTGAAACTGGAGCTCACTGATTCGGCTAGGTTGGCAGGCCAGTAGGGACCAGGATTACCCCTATGTCTTTCACCCCAGCATTGGAATTGTAGATGCATGCCACCTCACCCAGCTTTCTTTGTTTTGTTTTTGTTTTTGTTTTTGTTTTTGTTTTTTTGAGACAGGGTTTCTCTGTGTAGCTCTGTGTAGCTTTTAGCTGTCTCATTATGTAGACCAGGCTGGCACTGAACTCACAGAGATCCACCTTCCTCTGCCTCCCTAGTACTAAGACTAAAGGTGTGTGCCACCATCGCCTCAGCTTTTATTTGTTTGTTTGTTTGTTTGTTTGTTTGTTTGAGAAACAGTCTCTTTGTAGTCTTGGCTGTCCTGGAACTTACTTTGTAGACCAGACTGACCTCGAACTCACAGAGATCAGCCTGCCTCTGCCTCCCAAGTGCTGGGATTAAAGGTGTGTGCCACCATGCCTGGCTCTTGATCTCTGTGAGTTCGAAACCTACCTGATCTACATAGCAAGTTCCAAGACAGGCAAGGCTATGTATAGCAATCCTGTCTCAAAAAACAGACAAAAATTTATAATCAAAGATAAAACATTAAAAAAATAAAGTTAATTCATAAAACTAAAAACATTAGATTCTAAGTGAATTCATTACTAAACCCCTAAATTTAAGTTATAAAATTCATCAAGTAAAACAGTGTTTTGATAGTGGGCATAGATTTTTTGTATTTACAAGGCTTCTCTTGAGGAAGAAGTAAGCCCTGGGTGAATGTGTGTTAACATGACCATGGCCATGTCAAGGACCCCAAAGACTCAGACACATGAGAGTAACAAAACCTTCCTTGGGTGAGGCTTACAGGGATGGCAAAGCCTTTCTCTGGTCTCAGTATTTACAAAATATTCACCAGTATATGCACTGGTAACTACAGCTTCATTCTATTCTAGGATGACTGCAGCCTGAGACTGGCCTTTTACAGAGAGACCTCCTATAGAGATTAGCTAAACCTGCCTCCTTCTTCAGCTGTATACAACAAACTTGTCCCCTCAATTCAAATGTATACAGTAAATGCACTGAGCCTCCACGCTGCTGGTGATGGGCCTCCTCAGAGCACACACAGGCCACCCAAATCCAACTTTTCTGTACACATGCCTGTCTTTCCTTCATTCCTTCATTGCCCTGGTCAGGTCAGTCACTAAAGCTGTGAAGGTCCTGGCATGCTTTAATTGGTTATTTGAGGACTTTTATCTTTCACCATCCGGTATTTTAAACATGTTGTGAAAGTTCTTACACTGAAACTTAATAAGACAGAATTAAGAAATGGGTCTGTAACAGGCCCCCAGACCTTAGTAGACCCTGAGACTTTAACACAACTGACTCCATGATGGAAGTGCATTCAGGCCATACAACTCAGCATGTAGACAGTACCCTCTGCCAAAATAAAAACAAAGCCCTAATCCATCAAAGTCCATAGTTCTTGGAAAGTCTCAAAATGTACTAACCTTGCTTTTTGGCTTCTGTAGTTCTGCTTCTGGCTAACTATTCTTGTTAACTGAAGTATGTCAACCCAGGATATGGTTATTGTGCTTAAAAACTCACCCTGAGAATGACTACATTGGCATGGCTCAAAATAAAAAACAAAAAAGAAGTCTAAATGTGGTGACACACAGCTTTAACCCCAAAATTCAGGATGCAGAGGCAGGCAGATCTCTGTGAGTTCAAGGCTAGCCTGGCCTACAGAATGAGTTCCAGGACAGCCAGGACTGTTACACAGAGAAACTCTGCCTTGAAAAAGAAAGGAAGAAAAGAGAGAGAGAGAGAGAGAGAGAGAGAGAGAGAGAGAGAGAAGAGAGAAGGAAAGAAGAAAAAAGAAAGAAGAAAGAAGGAAGGAAGGAAGGAAGGAAGGAAGAAAGAAAGAAAGAAAGAAAGAAAGAAAGAAAGAAAGAAAGAAAGAAAGAAAGAAAGAAAGAAGGAAAGAAAGAAAGAAAGAACCCATAGGCTCATATATTTGAATGCTTAATCACTAAGGAGTGGCCCTATTTGAGAAGGATTAGGTGTATGGCCTTGTTGGAGTAGGTTTGGCCTTGTTGAAGGAAGTATGTCACTGGGGGTGGGTTTTGAGGCCTACACCAAGCCCAGTCTCTCTCCCTCTGCTTGTGAATCAGGATATAGCTGTCAGCTACTTCTCCAGAATCATGTATGCCTGCTGTCATGCTTCCTGCCATGATGATAATGAACTCAGCCTCTGAAACTGTAAGCAAGCCTCCAATTAAATCCTTTCTTTTATAAGAATTGTCTTGGTCATGGCATCTCCACAGATATAGAACAGTGACTAAGACAACCTATACATATATTGTCTTTTTATGATGTTGGGGGGCACTTGAGTCCAGGGCCTCACACGTTATGCAAGTGTTCTACTACATCTCAGATCTTTCTTTTTTATTTATTTAAGACAAAATGACACATTTCACCCAAGGCTGTCCTAGAACTCACTGTCCAACCTAGGCTTGCATCATCCTGCCTCAGTTTCATGTGTGTTCCTGGGGTTACAAGTGTGAGGCACCAAACAAGGGGTGTGTGTGTGTGTGTGTGTGTGTGTGTGTGTGTGTGTGTGTGTGTGTGTAGATGTTGGGGATTGAAGAAAGGGTCATATACACTGGACACATTCTATTGCTATGTACCATTCCTATCAACAACACGTACTTTTGAATATAAACTAGGGGCTTGGCTTATTCTACATCATGAGATACACCAATAAATAAAAAAATCTCAACCTTCACAGATGCTGTATTGTAGTGGGGAGAAACAGAAAAATAAAATAAACAGGTAAAATAGGCTAGGAGCATTTTTTGGGTAAAGCAAATGCTCTTGGTTCAATCTCCAGCACCACACAGGTAAGTACATAGTACTTTAGAGAAAGTGTTGCAGAGAAATATAAAATGCTTATTCACCCAAGCTGAATATGATGCTTATCACTAAGGGGCGTCAGTCTGGAAAAGATGATTTTTCAGCCTGAGCCATACTTGCCACAGTCCAAGCAAACCCAAAAGTAGGGAGAGTCTTTCCCAGAAATCAGGAGACTTTTAGGATCAGAAAAGCAGTGTGTGGGCAGTAGTGCCCAATAACCTTCTAGCACCTTCCTTCTATGGGGGAATGTTAACAGTCAGCAAGCTCAATAAACCCGATGGTCATGGACTTTTGCAAGCAAGCACAGATGATCTGGTGAAGATAGCCACTCCTTTTTTTGCTCAGAGGACCACATTTTATAACAGCAATTTAGACAGAACCTTGTATCAACATAAAATTTAAAATGAGCTGGCAATGTAGGCCATCATTAATGGCCTTGCCATCAATAAAGCACTTGCCTTACATGTATGAAGCCTGGGTTCCAAACTCAACACAACAACAAAAACAAACAAAAAAATTGTTCATGAGAATTAGTGGCTCATGGTTCCAAAAAACAGGTCAGTAAGACCAAGTTGGGAGTGCAACACCAAAAGTCAGAAAGTCATAGCAAAGGTCCTCCTGTCTCCAAGCACGTCCCTGAGGCTCCTAGACATAGAAAGTGGAGTTCAAAAGAGAGATTCACTCACGTCTACTGTAGGACAGACTAGATCCCGAGGCCTCCACTAAATGGAAAAGGACTTGAGTAGAATAGGACAAAGCACTTTTGAAGGGTAATCAACAGGCAGGGCTGCTTTAGAAGAAAGTGAACAACCTTCCTGTCACTGCTGAGGCAATCTAAGCAAAAAAATATAGATGAGTTCTAAAACACTCTGACTTTGTCTTTGGTTCACAGTCCCTGACCAATTCTGTGTGGAATGGCTAGGTGATTCAGAAAGACTTGAGGGACTGACTGACCTCCTTCCCTAGAGGTTCACAGTGGAGCAGCAGTAGCATTCATTAGTGCTCTAATCAGAGCCTTAATTGCCAGAATCTTTCTAGGCCTCTGTACTGGGTGCCAGCCTGGTGCACAGTCACCCTCCTGCATCTTCCAGCTAGGCTACCAGGAAGCAAAGATCTTCCCCAAGACATTTACATTCCACCTTCTCTCCCTCCACCTCCCAATGATCTCAGGAAATTGATTTTAATCCTCCGGGCTCCTGTCGCTTAGCAGCAGAAGCCTGCTCCTAGCAACCAGGAACCACAAAAGATACTGCCAGAAGTGGGGGCTGTCTGGGCCCTGCTCTTGCTCAACCACTGACTGCCACATCCTCGGTGCTTCTTCTCTTACATGGTGAGTATTAAGAGGCTGATTGCTCAGGCAGCTGAATGACCTTCCCCAATACCAACCCGCCAGCCCAGAGCCCCCTTTGAATCAAATTTTCCAGGACAACCCAATACAACTAGTGATGGCAACAGTGTGGCTGTTGTTGGTTTTAGTGGCACTCTTACCTTGCAAGGAAACGTCACAAAACACAACAAAACCGACTAACAAGAGTTTTATTAAAGACAAGGAAAAAGGGATAGATGTGTTCAGGCCTGCTGAAAGGACACGTGAAAAGGAAAGGGAGGGGACATGGGATCCACCTTTTAAGGACCACCCCGCGCATGTGCACACGGGCCCACATGGCTACTCCACACATGCACATAGATCACATGGTCACACCACGCCTGATTTACATAACCACGCAGCGCATGGGTTACATAGGATGGATGACCTGGAAATGACTAGGTGGAAACGACTAAATGTCCCACTGGGGCATGTGCAACCATGTGGGTGTGGTTGGAATTCCTATTATCCCGGACTCTATGTTTTTATAAAAGATGGCGGATGAGTAGGTATGGAGCGTCGTTTCTCCCGAAAACTGCTTCCAGCTGACTTGGTGGGTGTCAATTGGCTCTTGCGGGGGATAGGGAAGGGGGCTTCTGAGGTAGACATGTGTCCTGGGATGGTGGATTGTCGTCTGCTGCCCTGGAGTTGTCCATCTTTCCTGGCTTGGAACTCTTTGGCTGCTTGTCTGACAGGATACTGGTGAGACAGAGAAAAGCTTAGGAAAAATAATCATTATTATTATTTTTATTTTTATTTTGGGCGGGGGATTCCCAGGGTGGGAGAGAGTGTCCCAAGACCAGGGAGGTTTGGGTTTGGCACTTATCTTGAAGTAGATCCAACCTGTCAGATAGGATTAAGCTAGTTTCTGGAGTTTAGGAAAAATTTTAAGCATATTAAGAAGTAGCCATGAGAAAATTAAAGTCTTGGGCTGATGACCATTTTAGTGTTTATACTCTGCTTAATTTTAACCTGAGACAGATTATTTTAAGGCACCTGTTTCCTTTATTAGTTTAACATCCAGGAGACACAGGTGATCAATTGTTGAGAGCATTTAACAGTAGTCGATGGTTATATTAAAGTCTGTTTTTTGCAGAACCCAGATCCTTTTTGATCTGGAGTTACAAATACCTTTTAACTGTTACTGTTCCTTTACCACTTGGGTATATATTTGATGGTCCTTGGGCTCCGGCTCTATGGTGATCCTGTAACAATTAGCTGAATAGTTAATTAGAAGAGGGAACCAGGAAGAGAAAGCTTCTGAAGTGAGATGTCATTCTTCTGGAATTGGGGACAAGGCAGTGGATCCTGATGTCCTCTGGAACTTGAGAGAGAGCAGGGCCCTGTCTGTGTCACTGTGCATGAGGAGGAGAAGCACTTCTGACTGGTCTGGAGTGAGGCACGTGGAGGGAGCAAATGAAATGAAAGCTCCTACCTTAGCTGGGAAATCTCTTCCCATTAAGTAACCCTGAAAGTACAATTAAGTCTGGTGAGGTGGGTAAGACTGTCCCCCTACCCCAACAATAGGGAAATGAGGAGAGGTAGGACCCCAAAACTCCCTCAGGACTGAGTAAGTGGCTCAGTGTCCAACAGGAAGGAAACGGATCGCCCCCATGCTGCATTCTGGGTTCCCTGTGAGCCCGTGGCTAAGCCTAGGAGGTCTGCTGGAGGTCTTTGTTTGATGTCCCCATTGAAAGGTTTACAACACGGTCGCATTTACCAGGCGGACACTTCCGCCTAGCCATTTCCAGATCAAAAGCGTCTCTCGTAGCTAGGATACCCGGTGGGCCCGGATATCTCCGCCTAGCAAGTTCCGGGCCAAGTGGTCTCGCGTGATCAGAGTCCGTGACATTGCATGGTCATGTAAGCGCGCAACGTGACCATGTGATCTACGCACACGCGTAGAGTAGTGATGTGACCTGGCCACGCCCCCAGCTGGTTTTAAAAGTCCAGCGCCATTTTCCCCACCCCCCTCTTCTCCACGCACGTGTCTCTCCCACAGGCCTGCACTCTCTGTCCCTTTGTTTTCTAATAAACTCTTATAAGCGGATTCTGTCGTGTTTCGTGACGTTTCCTTACAGGGTAAGAACACAACGCAGACAGAAAACTAACACCCATGCCATGAGGTGCATGAGGGCAGTCAGCTGACCAGTTATCTCTCTAGGTGGCACTTTGAACAAGGCTCAATTGATGGCCAGGCAGGGCCTGTATGGCCTTCTAAAACAGGGACCTAGAAGCCCTTATGCAGCTGTTCAGAAAGCATGTGCCAGCATTTGGCAATTCTGTTCATGGTTTTCTCATTTCTTCCATGGCACACCTTAAATGCCACAGTTGAAACTTTCCCTGTGGGGTCAGGAGCCTTGGCTCTCCAGATGCTTAAGTCTTAGCCCTAATGTCAGGGAGCTCTGGGAGACAAGAGATGGATTTATTTCGTGTCTTGATTTTTTTTTTTTTTTTTTTTGGATAGTTTGATGGCTTGAGAACAGCTTTAGGAAGACCCACCAGGAGGCAGGCTGTAAACTGATCTCTGGCTAGAGAGCCATCCTGATTACTGTGATCCCCATGTGGGTCCTGATTATAAACTTATTTGCATGGTTCCTAGCCTGCTTCCAGACCTGTCTGTGCTTAGCAGCCTGCCCAGTACCAGAGAACAGATAAGATAAGGTTTTTTGGAGTCAGAGATTCCTCAGGTTCAGCAATGCACATAGACAAGAGAGAGAGAATCAGCAAGGGAGGGTTTAGAGCTTAGGTAAAAGGGTGGGGATAAGGTAACTCTTTTGATTTGTCTGTAACTCTTTTCATTTGTCTGTTCGCTGGCAGAAGTTAGATAATTCCTGTGAAACATCGGGGGTTTAAGCAGCCATTACACTGCCAAATTTACTGGTATCTGGGGATATCTAAGGCATCTCTCAAAGGAGGAGTGGAACTACGAGGAGGAACATCCATGTCCTATGACTGCAGCCAAGAGAAAAAAAAAAACTTAAAATAACAAACAGGACCCCAAGCTCCTATCCCGGATGTCCCCAGGATAGGAAGTCCATGAATCGGCATAAATTAACAGCACCAATTACCCGAACTGCTGTGACGGAAGGGGTAAGGGCTGGACTACATACTGGAGGATCCCCAGGAGTCCAGATAGCATTCAGTACTTTGTCAAGAGAGAATGTGTCATGGCATGCAGCCGAGGACCCCCCAGGGGTCCAGTATGAGGAATATATTTCAGGCTACAGTCTCAGGAAAAAGCGAGGGATCAGAAAGGGGAAACTCGCCAATCTGGTTGTGCAGAGTGGTCCCCGTGGCTGGGCAAATGAAAAAAAAGTGGAGTGGGCAGTCGCAGGTCCAATAAACCGAGGTACAGAACTCCAGATGCAGAGCCCCTGACGCAGAGCACTGGAAGAGCCTGTCCTATCACAGCCCCAATGTTGAAAATGATAAGCAGTGCTGGTTACCATGCAGAAAGGTCATGAGGCACGAGCCACGACAAAACCCAGTATCAGAGCTTCATTAGGAGGACGGGGGTGGACAAAAGAACCAGGCCGAGGGAGAAGCACATGCAGAGAGAGAGAACAGAGAAGAGATAGTGGGGGGAAGAGAGAACAGAGAAGGGAGGAGGGGGTTCTGTGTCCAGCTTTTTAAGGAGCAGGTGGGCTTATGGAGCTACGCCACACATGCACTGATTGGGTGGCCACACATGTAATCACCAGTGCGCACTGATGACATAAGACACAAGATCCCTTGCTTAGATCCTGAACTGGGCATGTGCAGTCATGCAGCTGGAGTGGGGGCAGAATCCTAACAGCTATAGTTATAAATCACTTTAACTGAAATGTACAGAAGTTGCTAATTGTGTGTTGTAGGGCTCTTGTTGGCTGACTGGATGGGAGTAGGCTCTTGTTACCTGGGGTAGGTGGGTACAGGATAATCCCAGATCATTGAAGTTGGAGGGAACTAGGGAACACACAAGATAAATCACTCCTAAAGATATGCAATTGAGATTCTGGAATATTTTAGGCCTACATGCCTAGGCTTGAAGGAATGCAACCTAGAATCAACCAACATTATCAGCTTCCCTGTTAGGCCAATGGGCAGTGCCAGAGGCTCTGCCTCTCCCTAGTGTGACAGCAAGACAAGGCTGCCCAGCCTTGAAGAAGGCCTTGCCTTCGGCCTTCTGAAACAGTACCAGGACAACGAGAAGGTCACCTGGAGAGAATTACTACTTGGTGGCCCACTTCCCCAGACTTTGAAATACTTAAGAGTTGAGAAGCACCAGGAGAGGCCTTTCCAGAATTTGACTCTGTGTAGTGCTAAGGGACATTTTCCCAGAGTTCCCACATTTTCACAGAAACAGCAGTTGAAGGCACCCTCAGGAGCAGAGAGGGCCCTGGCAGTAAGACCAGAAAAGGAGGCACAGGAAACTAACATCAGGGGGCTGACAGCCACCTCTTCCCCCAGGTTCAGCTCAGGCTCCTTCCTGACTCTGGGCGGCTTTCTTGCTTCTCTCCCTCCCTTTCTCCTGAGGTAAGGGCTTTGGCCTCTGTCTTCCACTGCCCAGCATGAAAACCTCCACAGGCTGAGAGGAGCAGAATGCATGCTTCCAGAATGAGGGGGCTGAAGCGAGGGGGCACCCTAGCTGTCTCCTGGCACAAGCGGCTGCCTGCAAACCCCCAGTGCTGCTGGAGCACACAGACACATAGAAGGTTCTTGTCACCTCGGTGGAGGTTATTCGCCATGCCTTCCCAAGGGGGTCAGGTAAGCCACATTTAGGTAAACACCTTCCTTGAGAACTTTCTGTATTCCACATGTAAATCAAGCTGTTATGGAAAATGGCGAACCTAAACACAAGAACGTTGTGATGAGCGCTCCTGTACACATCGCCCAGCCTCAGAGAAGGTCAGCTCCCAGCCATTCCTCCCAGCAGTGGATCCCCAGGAATTTCAGGATGCAGTCCAGAACTCTTTTTTTTTTGGGGGGGGGGGGGTGTTTCGAGACAAGGTTTCTCTGTGTAGCTTTGTGCCTTTCCTGGAACTCACTTGGTAACCCAGGCTGGCCTCGAACTCACAAAGATCAGCCTGCCTCTGCCTCCCAAGTGCTGGGATTAAAGGCGTGCACCACCACCGCCCGGTGCAGTCCAGAACTCTCGTCACTCAGCCTTGCTGTCATTATAGGGCCTAAGATGAGTGTTGTCCTATAACATCATCAAGTACTGAATGTCAAGTGTCTGACATCTCATCAATGTCAGAAAATGCACTGTTGTGCTTTTTCCACTGGGCAGCACAAGAAGATTCTGTCTCCTCCCCCAAGTAACGTCAAAAAAGGATGCACAGCCAGGCAGTGGTGGCGCACGCCTTTACTCCCAGCACTTGGAAGGCAGAGGCAGGCGGATCTCTGTGAGTTCGAGGCCAGCCTGGTCTATATAGTGAGTTCCAGAACAGCCAGGGATGTATAATAGAGAGACCATCTCTTTAAAAAAGAAAAAGAAATGCCTGCCTCATGTCCTCTGAGAGGGTCCTAGAACAGGACAGTGACCTGTGGAGAATTTCCACAGTGCACCCATTTTTCCATAGGTGTCCCCTCCGGAATAGACTGAGTGATAGGAACCACTGACCCACAGGATCCCTGAGACCTGTGAGAGCTGTGCCTTGTCAAAGATTGGCATAGTCCCCCTTCCTCTGACCTCATGCCTGGCCCACCTCTCTCCTCCTAGGTGTTTGTCCTTGGGTACATGTGCCTCACTCTCCCCTGAAGCTTGAAGACTAATGGGACCTTGACTCTTGGATGTCTGTGCCCCCAGTCCAGTGAGAAACCCAGAGACATTGGGAAGATGTTTCCCAAATGGGGCCAACTGCCTGTTTGCCTGAGTGAAGGGCCTCCTTGGGAGAGAGGTGGGCTGCAATTACAAGCCTGTCTTTGGGGAGAAAACCCAGTCTGTATGCAAGACCAACCATCAGACACTCTGGAGTCATCAACAGTGGTTCCTCTGGTTCCCAGAACACGCCAGAGAGTTCATAGAAGAGCCTGGACCTAGGTATCTTGAAGAAAATAGCATTGGCTTCCTCTGAGGGCCACAGGAAGTCAATATTCATTCAGGAAGACACTGTAGAGTCAGCTCTCTGTCCTGGGGGTGAGGGGCTTTCTCAGCTTGCAGGACAGGAGCCTGCTCTGGCTGAAGAGGCCCAGCAACAGGTCCTGGTCTCTGCTCTAACAGTATGCTACTTTGGAACCCTGGATGGGCCACTTCCTCTCCCAGGGTCTGTTTCCTTATCTTTACAGTGAAGACGCCAGAGAATCACCAAGGCCCTCACAGGAGCTTTGAGGTCTCCACAATCTCAGCCAGAGAGCCATACACTCTCCCTGGTGCATAAATGGTGCCTGGATTTTAATCACCTTCCTGTCGGGGAGGGTCTTCCTGCCTGCTTCCTACTGTCTCTGAGCCTTATTTCCTCTGGCCAAGTTGTGTGTCTAGATAAGGATATTGATTGTCTCCTAAATGCCTGCATCGGTGACAGGCATTTTCCCCAGCACAACAGCGCCTTGCTTTTGAGCCCCATGCTTCAGGAGAAGCAGCCTCCAGGAAGCATGTAGATGAGTCATCATGGGGCAGCTAGAAGGTAAAGGCAGGGAGATACAGAGTTCACATGATCCTCAAACACATAACAAGTTTGTGACAGCCCAGAATATATGAGAAGCTGTCTCAAAATCAACAACAAAATTTGTGAAACCCACCTCAGGAATCTCCAGAGGGAAGAAAGGAAACACACACACACACACACACATACACACACACACACACACACACCACACACACACCACACACGCACGCACGCACGCACGCACGCACGCACCCACGCACAGCAGGAGAAGAGGTCATAAACATATCAGATACTGATACCAGGAGCCTGAACTGGAACTCTAGCCTGACTCTGGCAGTTTCATTTATTCAGCAGGGACTGAGTTGCTGAGAAGTGCACAGTGGCCAAGAGGTGGGCCTTCTCAGAGCTTGCAGGCCACCTAGGGAAGAGCATGCAAACCCAGTTGCCCCCGGCCCGCCCTCCCCAGGCTGAAGGAAGGCACCAGGCAGTGGGAACCCAGAAGAGCCCATGTCAGGGCTCTGGGACAGTCCTCTGCTGCGGACCAGAGGGATGTGTCCATCTCTCTTGTCAAGAAATTAGCCTTGGGGAGCAGTTGGTCTCCCCGATTCAGGTCAGACAAGAGAAGCCAAGGATGTGGGTGATCTTCAGAGTGGTGGGTGATCTTCAGAGATTGTCACGTCTATGAGAGCTGGGTTGCTTCTGGGTCTTGGGAACAAGGCAAATATCCCCATGTTTGGGCCTGCGCTTTTCCAAGTAGTAGGTTTGGGCCCTCTAAGGTCACTCTTGCGGCCTCTGCGGTTTTTACAAGCAGAAGTAACACCCTCTCTTCTTTCCTCCCCTCCCTTTCTCTTCCTAATCCTTCTCTCCCGTCCTCTCTTCCCTTCTATCTTCCCCTCCCCTCTCCTCTTCTCTCTTCCTCTCTTTGTGGTTCTGGGTGCACTCTATGGCCTTCTGAGTGCTAGACAAGTGTTCTACCACTAACGGTACTTTCATCCCCAGGAGCAAGAGAATTCAATCCAGTTCTCTCTGTGTGTCTCTGTTGTCTGTCTGTCTGTCTGCCTGCCTGAGTCTATCTATCTATCTATCTATCTATCTATCTATCTATCTATCTTTCTATCTTTCTTTCTGGCTATAGTGGAGTGAAATGTGGGCTTAGGGGCCTGTAGCCATGGCAGAAGTTGGCACTGGAGAGATGGATCAGAAGTCAAGAGTACTGCCTGCTAGGCCAGGTGGTGGTGGTGGTGGTGGTGGCGGTGGCGGCAGCGGCGGCGGCGGCGGCGGCAGCACACGCCTTTAATCCCAGCACTCGGGAGGCAGAGCCAGGCGGATCTCTGTGAGTTGGAGGCTAGCCTGGGCTACAGAGCGAGTTCCAGGACAGGCTCCAAAACTACACAGAAAAACCCTGTCTTGAAAAAAAAAAAAAAAAAAAAAGTACTATTCCCAATACTCAGAAAGCATACAACTATCAGTAATTACAGATCCAGGGGGACGAAAATCTTCTGGCCTCGACAGGCACCAGGCACTCATGTGGTGCATAGACATCTATGAAGACAAAACACTCATACACATTTAAAAAGTAATAATAGGTTAATCAATTAAAGATATGAGAGAGTTCAGTGGTTCTGAAAAGGGTCTTTTCTCATCTCTCTGAAGTTGAGGCTCACGTGTTTTCTTCCTCAAACCTGTGTGATTATGGCCCTGTACAATTAACATGCAGGTATCCAGGGGCTGGAGAGATGGCTCGGCAGTTATAAAGCACTGGCTGCTTTTCTAGAGGACCCAGGTTCAAGTCCCTGTACCCACATGGGGGCTTATAGCTACTTCTAACTCCAGTTCAAGAGGACCCTAAGCCCTCTTTCGGCCTCCCTCGAAGTCTTCCTCTGGTCTCTCTAGGCACAGAAATACAGGCCTGGCATCTGCTTTACACCTCCCCAGGCTCTCTCCTGAGTGTAGTATGAAATGCTTGTCCTGTGGATTCTGTTTTACCAAGCTCTGTGTCACACACCCTGCTCTCGGTAACATCTTATTTTATCAATTTAGGTAGATTCTCTCTACCCTTGATGTCTTAGTAGTTTTCCATCCAGCACCCCAACACCATGCCCCTACCCCCCGCCACACACACATACACACACACTGCCTTGGCCTCTTGGAAAGATCTCAGCTTGATTTGCTATGAACATAGAACTAAACAATAAGGGAATGAAAGCTAATTATCACCATCTATTGTTGCCATGGAGAAATGATTTCTCAAATGCCCTCTGCTTATGCCACAAGCTTCAAAACTTTGAAAATAATCCCAAAAACATAAATGAAACAAAACAAAGAGAAAATAATTTTTAACTGAAATTCTGTTACACATTACAGAAAAGTTATGCTTATTTTTAGATAAGGTATTACTTTTTTTTTTTTTTGGTTTTTAGAGACAGGGTTTCTCTGTGTAGCTTTGCACCTTTCCTGGAACTCGCTTTGGAGACCAGGCTGGCCTTGAACTCACAGAGATCCGCATGGCTCTGCCTCCCAAGTGCTGGGATTAAAGGCGTGCGCCACCACTGCCCGGCAAAGTATTACTATATTACCTAGATTGCCACAGAACTCAAAAATTTCCAGCCTCAATTTCCCAAAGTGCTGAATTATAGGCATATACCACACCAGCCAAATTAGCTGCCAAAACACAAGTATATCTGAGCTATATACACAAATCTGTCATTGCGGAAATAGTGCTTTTCAAATATTAGAAAATAGAGGACACATTATGGCACTTCAATTAAAATACTAGGGAAAAAGACAGAAACCAGTGTGGTAGCCCATGTCTGTACTCTTAGCCAGGAGAGGTGCAGGCAGGAGAATCAGGAATTCAAGGTCATCTTTGGCAATGTAATAAGTTCCAGGCCAAGTTATATTACACAATATTCTGTCAAAAAAAAAAAAAAGAGGAGGAGGAAAGAGAGGGAGGGAGGGAGAGGAGACTTTGAGATGGCTCAGCTGGTAAAGGATGGTCATCATGGACACATACACACATGCAGGCAAAACATTTATACATATTAAAAAATCTGAAAAACAATTTAAATAAAGAACAACAGCAAAAATATATAATAATGGAACACATCTGTAATCCCAGCTCCCCTATATCAAGTTGGAAGACAGAGTCAGAAAAATTACCCAGAAGCTCAGGGGCCAGCCAGTCTGGAGTACACTATGTAAGACAGAACAAGAGAGATCCTGCTTCAGCAAGATGGGAGAGAACTGACTCCTGAAGACTGTCTTCTGACCTCCATGTGGGCTGCCATGGGACATAAAATGGACACACAGGCACACATGCATAAAGGCTGGCAGTACTCTATCTAGTTATTGCCAAGCTCACTGTTCCTTTTCAGTGTACTGTAGAAATCTGTTAAAATAAAAATAAAAACAAAACTGGGAGAAAAAAATGAAGAAAGAAAAAAGAAACTCAAAATTTTAATCTGCAGGAAACTTCAAAATTTCAGACTCCCATTAATTGGGACCCCATCAAATTATAACAAAAGCCAAACCTAGCTTACTCTGTCCACCCAACACAAGTCTGTTGCTTATTATTTTTGTTTGTTTTTAGTTTTTCGAGACAAGGTTTCTCTGGCTGTCCTGGAACTCGCTCTGTAGACCAGGCTGGCCTCCAACTCACAGAGATCCACCTGTCTCTGCCTCCCGAGTGCTGGGATTGAAGGCGTGCGGCGGCGCTGCCGCCGCCGCCACCGCCACTACCCGGCTACTGCAGAATTCAATATGATCTTGGCAGCAAAACTACAACTGATAGGCTGATCTTGGCTGTGCTTACCCAGTGGTTAGGAATGATTGGTAGATCTTTGTTTCTGGCAATCAACCTGACATCTGTGCCATAATGAGTACTGAAGAAACAAATATGCAGTGGCACTTGTCAAAGCATGGTAAGGGATATTCTTAGGTTTAGGGAACGCTAAAATGTCATGGTGAAAGGTTGAGGATCAACTGTGAATGAGGCATTTACAAGTTGGAATTCACAGACAAAAAAAATCAGATGTCAATAGATAGAAAATCCCTAAATGGAATTTATCAGGGCTAAGGAGGTTCTGGTTAAACTGACCTAAGGAGAATCTTGTTGAGTCAGGCACACTGAGCTTCTAAAGGAATGTGCTCAGGTAGCAATTGTGTTGGGCGTGGGTAGCCTTGCTAAACTGACTTAACAGATTGTACAAGGAAGTAAACGGATTTAGGAGAAGGTTCAGGAGCTGGACTAAAGATTAGCCAAGCAAAGAATCTTGGCCAGACCTAAATGGTCCAGTTTTAGCAAGAATCCTGCTATGTCAGTTTAGGAAGAAGTTTCCAGCTTTGGTAACTGATCGCTTGATAGCTAATCTAATCCCGCCTCTCCTACCCATTGATATCTGGTCATTAACTCAGGCTTGTTCTCAGCAAGAATTATATCTGGCTGAGGAGTGGTGGCGCACGCCTTTAATACCAACACACTCAGGAGGCAGAGGCAGGTGGATCCCTCTGAGTTCGAGGTCAGCCTGCTGTACAAAGCGAGTTCCAGGACAGCCAGAGTTACACAGAGAAACCTTGTCTTGAAAATCCACCAGAAGAAGAAAGAAATAAAAAAAGGAAGAAAGAAAAAAGAAAGGAAGGAAGGAAAAAAGAAAAAAGAAAGAAACCTATCCAGTCAGTTTAGCAAGACCGCCCCCCCCAACACACACACATTTGGTGTGCTTTCTCACTAATTTTCCATTTATTCAATATTACACCAACTCACCTCCCAAACCCTCCTGTCCCCACATACAACTTCTTAATTGTAAATTCCTAGGTGTCTTCCCCATATTTGCTGTTGAGCCCAGTTCCATACTGAGGTCTCTTGTTCCACTGCAAATTTCTTAACAAAATTTACCTTTATCACTCCAATGTCTGGCTCTGTTTTTCTCTGACAAAATCTTTATTATTACTGAAAATCAGGACCCACAGAAAATTTATTCCAAAAAAACACGGCAACGTTGCATGGTGTGGCAGATTAAACCCAGGGCCTTGTGCGAGCTGCATTACTGAACTATGCCTCAGCCCCAAGGGAATTTTAAAGACAAGCATGAACATTTCAAGAATGTTAGAAGATAATGGCAGACAATCAGAGTGAGTCGGTTTGTATTTGGCCTTGTAACCAGAATAAAGACTTTGATTTTTATTCACCATAAAATGGGCAGCCATTGCAGAGTTTCTAGAAGTGAGTAAAAATATTTGACCATGTCATTAACTGGATTACTCTGTCAATGACGCCATCCAGGAAGGAACTGGTTGTAGACAAAGGTTGGAGTTAATAAGGCCACTCAGAACGTGTAGCCATAAGACTCTTGTTGCCGTGAGTCCTCTGCACTTGGGATAGCACTTACAGCTCCAAGACCTGTGCTCTTCCTATTGGCCTACATTACGTTTCATTGCTATTTGCCAATAAGAAGGATAAAAATGATGAAATGGAGACCAGAGAGATGGGTCAGCGGATGCAGCACCAAGCCTGACAACCTGACTTCAGTCCACTTCAGGGAGAGGGAAGTAACTCCAAAAGTTGTCCTCTGATCTCGTCCTCTGATCTCCACACAGACACCATGGTACACCACACACCATGTGAGAGAAAGAGAGAGAGAGAGAGAGAGAGAGAGAGAGAGAGAGAGAGAGAGAGAGAGAGACAGACTGGCTATGCTGGAATTTGCTCTGAAGACCAGGCTGGCCTCGAACTCACAGAGATTCAACCTGCCTCTGCCTCCCAAGTGCTGGGATTAAAGGCGTGCTTCACCACTGCCTGGCATTTTATATTTCTATACATATAAAACCATATGATTTCTTACTTATATGGTTATATATTCTTATATTCACTCCTTTAAAACACATGTTTTTATAGGTCTGGGGATGTAGTTCAGTTGGCAGACTGTTTGCCTAGCATGTGTGGTACTCTGGTTTGATCCCCAGCATTGCATAAACTGGGCATGGTGGCACACACCTGTAATACCAGCACTTGTTAGGTAATGGCAGAGGATCATCCTTGGCTTCATAGTAAGTTCTGTGTCAGCCTGGGACACATAAGACCCTACTTAAAAAAAAGTTTTATAAGGGGCTGGAGAGAGGGCTCAGAGGTTAAGAGCACCGACTGCTCTTTCAGAGGTCCTGAGTTCAATTCCCAGCAACCACATGGTGGCTCACAACCATCTGTAATGAGATCTGGCGCCCTCTTCTGTATACATAATAAATAAATAAATCTTTAAAAAAAAAGTTTTATAAAAAGAAATAAAATAATTACATTTTAAAGGGTAACGGGGCTGAAGAGTTGGCTCAGCAAGTAAAAGCACCAGCTCTCAAAAGTTTTCCTCTTGCTGAGCTGTGGTGGTGCATACCTTTAATCCCAGTACTTGGGAAGCAGAGGCAGACAGATCTCTGTGAGTTCAAGGCCAGCCTAGTCTACAGATCGAGTTTTAGGACAGCTAAGGCTACACAGAGAAACTCTGCTCAAAAACAAAAGTTGTCTTCTGACCTCCACTATAGCATCATAGCACATGGACACACACACACACACACACAAATAACAAAGGCAAAATATCATCCTAGGAGGTCAGGCATATGGTACACAGCTGTGATCAGGAGATTGAAATGGGGATCAACACAAGTTTGAAGCCAAGGCTACATAACAAGACTGTGTCTCAAAAACAAGTAAGTCAGGGCTGGGTGATGGTGGCGCATGCCTTTAATCTCAGCACTCAGGAGGCCAGCCTGGGCTACAGAGTGAGTTCCAGGAAAGGAGCAAAGCCACACAGAAAAACCCTGTCTTGAAAAACCAAAAAAAAAAAAAAAAACCAAGTAAGTCAGTGGTAGAGAATTTGTCTATAGTATATGTTAGGCCCTGGGTTTAACCCCTAGCATCACAAAACGAATAATAACACCAAAAAATAGTGTCATTGGGAGTTAATGGTAAGCAGTTATTTATTTGGGCAGTTAATTGTGGGGTTTGTTTATTCTTTACATTTTTTCCTATCGTTTCAAAATTAAATATACAGTTTCAAACTCATGGTTTATTTCTAAAATTTGCAACTAAATTTTTAAATATTTTATTAGTATATATCAATTATACATAATGATAGTTTCATTATGACTTCATATATGTACATAACATATTTCAATCAAAATCATATTCACCCTGACTAGTTACACTCTCTTGTCCCCTCGAGATAATCCCCATCCTCTTCCTGACCACCAACCCTATCTGCCTTCATGTCTTTGTGTGCGTGTATGAGACAAACGTAAAATCTGCAGAGCAGTATGACCCAAATGTTTCTTCAAGTTTGACACATTCAAAGGCATCCCAAGAAAGAAAGAGACTGCTGGGCGACATTCACTGAATTGTTAGAGATACTTAAAGGCAATTACAATACAGGAGAAAAAAAATCTTAGCATAGAACTGGCCTCCATCTCACAAATATCAAGGACGAGGGGGATTCTAGCCCAAGAGCAAGGAAGGCTCCAGCAGGGAGAGAATGACTAAGACAAAAAACATCTGGGGTAAAGGGGATTCTGACTCAAATGACAGTACTTCTGCTGAAGGCAGGCCAGAGCGATCAGATAAACAGGCTAGGGGAATCCTGCTGAACTGACCCAGCAGGTTCCTTGCTATGACTATACTAAGAGGCGCAAGGATAGAGACTAAAGGTAAAGTTTAATCAAAAAGAGAAATCGACAGAAGCAGTCTAAGTAGAGACTTTGTCAACGGGTTCTTAGATGCTTTTTCTTGTTGTCCTTAAATGAAGAAACAAAAATTTACTAAGATGCCAAAGCTTTCACTTTTCTCCTTCTCTCCCAAGGAACTAAAGTAAGGCAGTTTACAGATTAGCAGCTGTTCCCCCAAACCTGGATGCTCTACCCTGGCAGGTGGTTTCTTGGCACTTTTGTGATGCGGAAATGGAGAAAGAACTAAAGAAGACCCTGTGTCACAGGTGCGAAAATAAATAACATGCTAATCAAGAAAGAGAAGCTAAGCCAATCTCCATAAAAAACAGTGAAAAGGAGAAGGGGGGGGTGTAACTCAGTGGGCAAGCATTTGCCTGGCATCTGTGAAGCCCTGGTTTCCATCCCAGTATCAGAAAAACAACTAAATGAATAGTAAATTTATAAATAAATACTATATTTATTAATAATAAATAAAATAAATAGTCAAAAGTGCATCAGCGAGAGAGAAAGGCAGGGACCTAAGCAGGAGAAGTAGGGCTCGGGTTTCTGAAAGACTGCATGCTTGTAGAAAGTGTGCTATTCCTCTGCAGCTCAAAGGATCCCCAGAGGAATGTGTAGCTTTCTGATCTTTACCTTTCCAGAGAGACTGAAAATGAGTATATTTATGAGAAATTTTCCACTTTGTAAATGTTGACATCTGATTCACAAATATTATTAAGCAATGCAGAGATCAAACAAAATACATTTGTGAGCCTGATTTTATATTGGCCACTTTCTATCTTCTGATATAGAAATATTGATAAAGCCAAATAAGATTGCCCTTCCCCTGAGACAAGGAAGGATGGCCTAAAGTGAAGAAACAGAGAGGACTTAAAGTATTTGATGTGTTCTTAATAAAGGACCCAGCTTCCAAGATTCCCCATAACTCTAGGCCCAACCCCTGAGGAATGAAACTCCTGGTGGTTTGGAAAGATTAATGCAGAATCCTGAGCTGGGGATCTAACCCAGTGGTAAAGACCTGCTAAGTGTAACTTGAAGAAGGAAAATTAATAAAGAAAGAAAGGAAGGAAGGAGGGAGGAAGGGAGGGAGGGAGGGAGGGAGGGAGGGAGGAGGGAGGAAGGAAGAAGAAAGGAAGGAAGGAAGGAAGGAAGGAAGGAAGGAAGGAAGGAAGGAAGGAAGGAAGAAAAAGAAAGGCAAAGATATCCTTATTGGAGAAAATAAATGCAAAGGTATCAGTATCTGGGAGAGACAGAGAGAGAAAAAATGAGCATATTTAAAGAATTTTTCAATGAGTGACTATAAAGCTACCAGAAGTACAGGAGAAGTGTAAGATAAGAAGCCATAAACAATAAGGTTGAGGTGACCATGGTGGCACATGCCTTCAGTTCCAGCACTCAGGAGACATTAGCAGGCAGATCTCTGAGTTTGAGGCTAGCATAATCTACAGAGTGAGTTCCAAGACAGCCAGGGCTACACAAAGAAACGTTGCCTCACACCCCCCAGAATGGGCACCATGCAAAATAAACCCACATAAATTAGTAAATAATATATATATAGATATATTTATTTTTATTTATTTAGTTTCATTTATTTGTTTGTTGTTTGTTTTTGGTTTTGTTTGAGATACCACCTGGCCTTTTGAACATTTTAAAAATACAACTTGCAATAATTGGATCCCATGAGTCCAGGATTCATAATGGGTAGCTTTTGGAGACTGTTACTGGTTATAACTTATGAAGTCACAACCAATTCTTTTTAAATCTAGACATGTCAGAGATATGAACCAAGAAATGTTCATCTGGGCCTGAGGAGATGGATCAGTGGATAAAGAGATTGTGGAGCAAGGCTGAAGACCGGAGTTCAGATTTCCAGAATCCAGGTAAAAAGCTTGGAAGTTTTGGTTGCTGCCTGTAATCCCAAACAGAGATAGTGACAAGATCATGAGGCAAGCTGGATAGCTAGAATAGCCAGAATCAGCAGAAAAAAAAATAGAGAGACATCAAGGAGGACACTCGATTTCAGCTTTGAACCTGTGTGTGTGTGTGTGTGTGTGTGTGTGTGTGTGTGTGTGTGTACAGTAAGTACGATGACATGAGGTCCATTGCCAAGATTTAAACAAAAAGGGAGCCAGGAGGTGGTGGTGCACACCTTTAATCCCAGCACTCAGGAGTTAGAGGCAGGCAGATCGCTGTGAGTTCAAGGCCAGCCTGGTCTACATACTGAGTTCCAGGACAGCCAGGGCCATTACACACAGAAACCCTCTCTCAAAAAAACAAAAACAAAATCAACAACAACAACAACAACAATGAATTCTCTCCCTTTGTCACTGGTGCTATGATCTTCTTTAAAAATATTTGTATTGTAAGTGTAGGAGTGCTTTGCCTACAAGTGTGTGTGTATACCACATGTGAGACTGGTACCTGAGGCCTGAAAGGAATATCAAAGCCTCTGGGACTGGAGTTACAGACAGTTATGTGCCACCATCGGTGTGCTGAGAGTTGAACCTGGGTCCTCTGGAAGAGCCGCCAGTGCTTTTAACCCCTGGGTCATCTCTGCAGAATGTTTCAAGCTGCAGACGTGGTTCAGTGACAGAGTGCTTGCCAGATGGCACAGGCTCTGATCCCCAGATTCCCCCCTGCCTCTCTCACCCCCAAAAAAGACAGCAAGAAAGAATATTTCAAGTGAAAAGTTGTACCCATGGTTGCCAAACAGTCCGTGCCTAAGATTAACTGTAAACAAACAAACAAAAATGTCCAAGGGAATTGTACATAAAGGGCTGTGTTTTTTAATTTTCTCTGTAGGAAATCAAACCCGGGGCCTTGCTAGGCATGTGTGTGACTCATACTATACTGGCTAGTTTCAATCAACTTGACACAAGCTAGAGTCAGCAGAAAGGAGGGAGCCTCTATAAGATCAGGCTGTAGTTAGGCCTGTAAGACATTTTCTTAATCAGTGATTGAACTGGGAAGGCCCAGCCCATTGTGGGTAGTTTTATCCCTGGACTAGTGGTCCTGGGTTCCTAAGGAAAGCAGGCTAAGCAGGCCAGTGTACACAGCACCCTTCCATCGCCTCTGCCTCGAGGTGCCTGCCCTGTTTGAGTTTCTGTCCCGACATCCTTCAGTGATGGACTATGATGTGAAAGTACAAGCCAAATAATCCCTTTCCTCCCCAATTGGCTTTTTTGCTTGTTTGTTTGTTTTTGTTTTTCAAGACAGAGTGTCTATATATAACCACACTGGCTGTCCTGGAGCTCCTTCTACAGTCCAGGCTGGCCTCAAACTCAGAGAGATCCAACTGCCTCTGCCACCTTGAACTCACAGAGATCCACCTGCCTCTGCCTCCTGAGTGCTAGGATTAAAGGCGTGTGCCACCACCAACTGCCCAATTTGCCCTTGGTCATGGTGTTTCATCACAGCAGTAGTAACCCTAGCAAAGATATACCCTTAGCCCAAATTGATTTATACATTCGAAATTCATTAGGAGGTTGGAGCCGTACGTTTTCTTAGGTCCCACCTGGCTCCACCAGTCCCACGTTCCTCTGATCCAACCAGCCCCCAAGGTCCCTCAGCCACTTGTAAAATAATCATTCAGAGGCTTAATATTAATTATGAACTGTATGGTCTGCAGCAGGCCTCTTGCTATCTAGCTCTTATAGTTTAACTCAACCCATAATTATTAATCTATGCACCGCCATGTGTTCCGTGGCTTTACCTGCATCCCATTACGTATTGCTCCTAAGATGACAGTATGGTGTCTCTACCACTCCACCTTTCTCTTTCCTGTCTCTCTCCTTGGATTTCTTGCTTGCCTCTAAGCTGCCTTGCCATAGGCCAAAGCAGTTTATTTAGCAACCAATGGGAACAACATATATTCACAGTATACAGAAAGACATCCCCCAGCACTTCCCCTTTTCTATCTAATCAAAAAGGAAGGTTTTACCTTTAATATAGTAAAATTATATATAACAAACAGTTATCAAGCAAGAATTACAGTTACAATATCTAGTCTATTTGTATTTGGCAAAATTAAAGAAAATATTTTATTATCTGTCCTATACTTGTAAGTCTAAAGTTTCATATTTAATTTATCTTTTATCATAAATAAGGAAAATTATTATAACTATCTGGTCTTCAACTATATCAAAGACCCCAGAAGGATATAATATTGCCTAAGTAAACAGGAAGAGCATTGTAAGCAACTTCCAAAAATCTAGATAACAGAGACAGCTGGCTGCCTGGACAGTCATCCAAAGTTCCTCTGCAATGTTGAGGCATCCATCTTCAGCCCATAAGCCCTAGAGTTTCTCAATTGCTTCTCCTTGTATCTTGCAGAATGTCTGGCAGTCTCCTCTGCAAAGCAGGAACTTGAAGGACCATCTCACCTTGTTTTGGCAAAATTTAGTGGTCATTTTTCCATGAGTCCTGCATGTCCAATAGATACAACATTTTGTCAAGCAATCCAGGCAAGAACAGTTTCTTGCCCAAATGGCTAACTTTTTTTTTTTTTTTTTTTTTTTTTTTTTGTTTTTCGAGACAGGGTTTCTCTGTGTAGCTTTGCGCCTTTCCTGGAACTCACTTGGTAGCCCAGGCTGGCCTCGAACTCACAGAGATCCACCTGGCTCTGCCTCCCGAGTGCTGGGATTAAAGGTGTGCGCCACCACCGCCCGGCCCAAATGGCTAACTTTTGCCACAAGGAAAGCAAACTCTATATGGAGTTTATTCAATGCCCATCATCTTCTTGAAGTAAATCAGTACTGCCAGGAGCAGACACGTCTCATTGTCCAGAAAGTCTATTTAAAACTTTTTGTTTGTTTGTTTTTTTGAGACAGGGTTTCTCTGTGTAGCTTTGGCGCCTTTTCCTGAAACTCACTCTATAGCCTAGGGTGGCCTCAAACTCACAGAGATCCACCTGCCTCTTCCTCCCAAGTACTGCGATTAAAGGCTTGCACCACCACCGCCCAGCTGTTTTTAAAACATTTTAAATGACATATTCTGTGGGTCTTTGAAGTGTTTGAAGATTACCTACCTAATTGAAATATATCTGTGTATGCCTAGAAAACTTAACTAACATGACTATAAGTTTGATTTTCGTAGATGACTAATTATAATCTGTATTTCTTAATTATACAATTTCAAATTAGCTGTACAAACATAATACCTTAAACAAGAGTAGAAATATACATATAGTATAACAAAATTTACTTTACATTTGTATCAATAAACTAAAATCCATAGCAATGCAAAACATTTCAAACAAGTTGCTTCTGGGCAGGGGTGGCGCATGCCTTTAATCCCAGCACTCAGAAGGCAGAGCCAGGCGGATCTCTGTGAGTTCGAGGACAGCCTGGTCTACAGAGTGAGATCCAAGACAGGCACCAAAACTACACAGAGAAACTTTGTCTCTGAAAAAAAAATCAAACAAGTCGTTACTCTTTAAAAGTAGATTCAATAATCAACCCTTTTATCCTATCATATCTATATCCCCTTTTTTTCTTTAGAAAGAGGTTGCATTTATAATCAACCCCCTTTAAATAAAAATCAACATTTATAAACAATATTTTGGGAATTTGAGTATAGCTTCTCATATGACTTGCAATATTATGGGGATTCTGAGAAAATTAAGAATTATAGTTAAATCTTGGCTGTAGTAGTCTGTAAGACTGTATCGACCTCTCAGGGGGTCTTTGTTGATCAAACCATATTAGCCTGGAAGCAATCCACAGGTAGGTTCTCATCTTCTGTGAAAACAAAAGCAGATCCTCTTTTTTACAAAGCCACGTACCTTTAAAATATACATATTGATTTAACTCAGCAGCTTTTACAATCAAATGTCTTTCTGCAGTTAAAAATCCCAAAGACAATATAATCCAGACTCTCTGTATAATATCCATCTTTACGTTGCTTGTTAATATATATATATAAATGTAAAACTTTTACTGTCTCTTTAAAGACTTTATTTTTTTTAACTATCTATTTCTTTATATAACTGTTAAATCCTTAAACTGCATAAGTAGGGCAAAAAGCAGCAGCCTTGGCTGCTGGCACCTGACTTGGTTTTTCAACATGGCACAGATATCGAGTCGTGCTTACCTCCCCAATTCTGGGAAGTAGTGTTAAATAGTATGACTGTGTTTTTAAGTCCATGGCTGTGCTCCCAAGCCTGCTGGGAGAAGCCTTTTTGTATCACAGGCCAGCTTGTCAGAGACCATGGGGAGTCTGCCATGTTGGCGCTGAAGCCCACCACGGCCAGTGGACGTGTCTCTGTACCGCAGTCCTGCATGAGACCTGAAGTAGGAAGATGTTTTTAGCTCAATCTTAGAATCTTTTTTTAAGTTCTCTCAGGTTTTAGGTGGAAACTCTTGCTCCACATTGGGCAGCCAAATACAGCTGTAAATATTCTCAGGTCCCACCCAGCACCCACGGTCCCTCACCCACTTATAATCATTCAGAGGATTAATATTAATTATCAACTGTATGGTCTACAGCAGGCCTCTTGCCAGCTAGCTCTTATAGTTTAACTCAACCCATAACTGTTAATCTATGCATCGCCACGTGTTCCGTGGCTTTACCTGTGTGCCATTACACGTTGCTCCTAGGATGGTGGTCTGGCATCTCCCCCACTCTGCCTTTCTCTTTCCTGTCTCTCTCCTTGGATTTCATGCCACAGGCCAAAGCAGCTTATTTAGTAACCAATGGAAACAACATATATTTACAGCCTACAGAAAGACATTCCCCAGCAGGAGGTTTTCCAATTTTTACTCACGGGCCTGTGAAGTTCATCCCTAGAACCTACAGTGGGACGTGAGAATTGACACATACCCCTCAAGAAAAAACTGTCCTCCGACAACTCCTGCCTAAACTCAAATGTGTGTCTCACACACATATGCAATCACACAATAATAAAGGACCATTGAACAGTTTTTAAAACAGTATTTAGAGCTGGAGATGTAGTTCGTTCAGTCAGTAAAGTGTTTATCTGGCATGCAGGAAACCCTGGGTTCAGTCCCCAGTACTGCATAAAACAGAGCATGGTGGCACCTGCCTGTAATCCCAACACTTCGGAAGTAGAGGCAGAAGGACCAGAAGTTCAAGGTCATCCTCAGCCACATATTAATTTCAAGGCCAGACTAGGACGCTCAAAAGAAAAAATATAGGGGCACTAGGGAGCATGAAAAATAAGGCAGGTGGGTTTCAATAAATTGAAGGCCAGCCTGGACTAGAGTGAGACCTTATACCACCAAAAGAATACAATTTAAAAAATAATTAGTCTACCAGGTTGATCGCAGTCCTCGGGAGGATTTGCCCTGGAGGAGGTGGGGATGGGGGTAGGCTGGGGGTAAGGGGAGGGGGTGGGAGGGGGGAGAACAAGGGAATCTGTGGCTGATATGTAGAACTGAATGGTATTGTAAAATAAAATAAAAATTATTATTATTATTATTATTATTATTATTATTATTATTTGTCTGGAGTGTACCTCACTGTTAGAGCACTTGCTTGCAGGTACAGAGCCCCTAAGTTCCACATCCAAAACTGTCAACAACAAAAATTCTTGTAATACTGCTGAATTATACAGTGTGTGAGGCTCTGGGTTCAATTTCCCAGTACTGGGGGGAAGGGAGGATAAGTCATTTACTTTGGCTAATATTCTTTATTTATTTATTTATCTTTGGTTTTCTTTTTCTTTTTTAACTCCTTTTTATTTTTTATGTGCATTAGTGTTTTGCCTATATGTATGTCTGTATGAGGATGACAGATCCCCTGGAACTGGAACTGGAGTTACAGGCAGGTGTGAGCTGCCATGTGGGTGCTTGGAATTTAACCAAGGTCCACTGGAAGAACAGCCAGTGCTCTTAACCTCTGAGCCATCTCTTCAGCCCCTATCTTTGGTTTTTCAAGACAGGGTTTCCCTGTTAGCCCTGGCTATCCTGGAACTCACTCTGTAGACCAGGCTAGCCTCGAAGTCAGAAAATCGCCTGCCTCTGTTGAACACACGGGTTCACAACACGACCCCATGGTCGGGCGTGTTTGCATATGTCTGGCGGACACTTCTGCCTAGCCAGTTCCAGGTCAGAATAGCCATTTCCGGGTCAGGGCGTCTAGCGTGACCAGGATGCCCGGCAGACCTGGACACTTCCGCCTAGCCAGTTCCAGGTCAAGATAGCCATTTCCGGGTCAAGGCGTCTCCGGTGACCAGGATCCATGATGTGGCATGGCTACATAGGCATGCAACATAGCCATGTGATCTACGTGCACGTGTGGAGTAGTGACGTTGACCTGTGCATGCCCAGCCTTTAAAATCCAGCACCATGTTCCCGGTTCCTTCTTCTCCACACACGTGTTTCCTACAGGCCTGTGCACTCTCTGTCCCTTTATCTTTAATAAAACTCTTATTAGTGGATTCTGTCGTGTTTCATGACATTTCCTTGCAGGGTAAGAGCACAGCGCAGCCAATTAACTAACATCTGTCTCCTGAGTGCTGGAATGAAAGGCCTGTACTACCAGCATGCTTGGGACATTAATATTCTTATTTTAGAAAGTACAGGGCTGGAGAGATGACTCAGAGGTTAACAGCACTGGCTGTTCTTCCAGAGGTCCTGAGTTCAATTCCTAGCAACCACATGGTGGCTCACAACCTTCTAATAATGAGATCTGGTGCCTTCTTCTGTCCTGCAGGTGTACATGCTGTATACATAATAAATAAATAAATAAATCTTAAAAAAAAACTTAAAAAAGAAAGTACAATATATTTTAAAAAGAGGACAAATTGACTAGCAAAATATGTTTTATTTGGTTTTTTTTAGACTTTGGAATTTTTATAATTTTGTGTGTATGGGGGAGTTGGGAGCACACGTGCCATGGCACTTGGAGGACAACTTTGAAAAGAGCTATTTCTTTCCTCCTGGAACCACATAGTTTCTCAAAATTGAACACAGTGAGGTTTGGCAGCAGGTGTCGTTAACCACTGAGCCATGCCAGCCCTTCATTTCATATTTAGTAACATGGCTCTTCTTTTCTTTCTCTTGCTTTCTTTTTTGTTTTGTTTTGTTTGTCTGCCTGTCTGTTTTTTTCGAGACAAGGATTCCCTGTGTGTAGTCCTTGCTGTCCTGGAACTCTCTCTGTAGACCAAGCCGGCCTCAACTCAGAGAATCACTTGCCTCTGCCTCCAGAGTGCTGGAATTAAAGATGTGCGCCACCACCAAGCTTCCCCCAACTCCTTTTCTTTGGTGTTTCTTGGACTAAAACGTGAAAACAAAACAGGAGTATATTGTTAAGGAGCTACATTGTTGTAAAGTCTCCATATAAGGATAGGTTTCTAGTTCTAGTTAAGAATAAACCTGCCAGGTGGTGATGGCACACACCTTTAATCCCAGCACTTGGGAGGCAGAAGCAGGCAAATCTCTGTGAGTTCAAGGCCAGCCTGGTCTACTAGAAAAAAATTCCAGGACAGCCAGGGCTACACGAAAGAAATCCTGGGTCATCAGTATGGCGATTTCTCAGAAAATTAGGAATCGAACTACCTCAAGACCCAGCCATCCCACTCTTGGGCATATACCCAAGGAATACTGATTCATACCATAAAGATACATGCTCAGCTATGTTCATAGCAGCACTATTTGTAATAGCCAGAACCTGGAAACAACCTAGATGCCCGTCAACGGAAGAATGGATGAAAAAAAAATGTGGTACATATATACAATGGAGTACTACTCAGCAGAGAAAAACAATGAAAGCATGAAATTTGCAGGCAAATGGATGGAACTAGAAAAAATCATCCTGAGTGAGGTAACCCAAACCCAGAAAGACAGTCATGGTATGTACTCACTCATAAGTGGATTCTAGATATAAAATAAAGAACAATCAGACCACAACCCATAGAACCATGGAGGCTATATATATAGCATGGAGGTCCCTAGGACGACTGTGGCTTATAATAAATTTAGGTTTTACTCAATTATTGAAAAAAAATAGCCAAATGAATGGAAACACATGAACTATAAATCAAAGGCTAAGTGGCCCCCAGCTGGATCAGGTCCTCTGAATAGGTGTGACAGTTGATTGGCTTGATCAGTTTGGGAGGCAACTAGGCAGTGGGACCAAGTCCTGTGCTCATTGCATGAGTTGGCTGTTTGAAACCTGGAGCTTATGGAGGGACACTTGGCTTAGCCTTGGAGGAAGGGACTGGACCTGCCTGGACTGAGTCTACCAGGTTGATCGCAGTCCTGGGGGGGGGGGGGAGAGGATTTGCCCTGGAGGAGGTGGGAATGGGGGGTGGGCTGGGGGTAAGGGGAGTGGGTGGGAGGGGAGAACAGGGGAACCCGTGGCTGATATGTAGAACTGAATGGTATTGTAAAATAAAATAAAAAAAAAAAAAAAAAAAAAAAAAAAAACCAGTCTGATGTGACTGGCAACAAGGTGTTTTATCTCACTTTTGTTTTTGTGTTTGCTTTGTTTTGTCTTTGGGCCAGGGCCTCACTCTGTAGCCCAAGCTGGCCTCAGTTTTGTGGCAATCCCCCTGCCTCAGCCTTCCCTCCTTAGTACTAGAATTACCCAGTAAGTAAGTACTATCATGCCTGGCACATATAACATATAGATGTGTCATAATTTAAATAATTTCCTACTGACTGACAATAAATACTTCTCATTTATCACTGTAATGAGTAACACAGGAATGAGCATGATTTTAATTATGTTTTGAGTACATATACATGAATATTTCCATAGGATAAATTTCCAAGATATAATTGGTATTTCAAAAGATAAGCACTTTTTAAAGACCTTTCATCTATAATGCCAATTTGCCTGCTAGAAATGTCATATGAATATCTGCTCCCAGTGCTAATCTGTGCATGTTCACATTTATCTTTTCCCCAGACAACATTAAATGTATCACTCTTTTTTTATCTTTGACAGTTTGATACTTGAAAAACAGTATCTTAGGGCTATGGATACAACTCAGTCATAGAGCGCCTGCTTTGTATGTTCAAAGTCCTAGGTTTAATCCCCAGTAACAAAAAGAGTATGTGTGCGTGTGCGTGTGTGCGTGCGTGCGTGCGTTTGTGTGTGTGTGTGTGTGTGTGTGTGTGTGTGTGTGTGTGTATTTTCCAAGGCAGTAGAGGGCAGATTGTGGTATCTCTACATCCTTAGGCCATCTCCTGAGCCAGCTAAAAGCCACAGTGGCCCAGCAGTATCTGGGAGTAATTGCTGGGCAGGAAGATGGTTGTTGCACACTTGAGGGACATCAATATTTCTGGAAACTTCTACAGAAACAAATTAAAGTACCTGGCCTTTCTTCCAAAGCAGATGAACACCAACTCTCAGCCACGTCTTTTAACACATTGTGCCAGGCATGCTGCCAACACCAAACAAAGCCAGGCTGCCCTGGACTGCCTCAAGGTGTTTGATGGAATCCTTCCATCCCATGACAAGAAAAAATTGACCATGGTCTCTGCCACCCTTTGTAATAGGCCCCAGACCTTAGCGCAACTGATTCCCCATGATGGAAGTACCGTTTTGGTCATAAAACTCAGCATATAGACAGCATCACCTGCCAAAATAAAAACAAAGACCTACTCCATCAAAGTTCATAGTTTTGGGAAAGTCTCTAATGTACTAACTTTGCCTTTTGGCTTCCGTAGTTCTCTTCTGGCTAATTGTTCTTGTTAACTGAAGTATGTCAACCCAGAACATGGTTTTTGTGCTTAAAAGCTCACCCTGAGAAAGGCTCAGGACTACACTGGGATCCCGAATCCAGTGTAGTCTCTGTATAAGGATTCTGTCCTTAATTACGTCACCAGCCTGCGACAGTGTCTCAGCCTAAAACGCAGCCTGCCTCCCCCCCCCCCCCCCCCCGCGCGGTCTCTCTCTCTCTCTCTCTCTCCTCTCTCTCTCTCTCTCTCTCTCTCTCTCTCTCCAATAAAGCTCTAGAAAGGTAACTATGGCTCGTGACTCTTCACTGATACATCCAGCACTCTGCTCCTTCCTTCAGCATGGCTGCCACGGGTGGCGGCCAGCCACGAGCGCCGCCGGGCCGCATAACCAACACTCTGGCCAGCTAATAAAGGCTTTCTGTTGCCTTAAGTTCATCTCGGAGCAGCCTTCTCTGGTGGATGCCCCACAACACCTCAAGGTTGTGTGCTGAAGCCTACTATTAAGTTTGCTTACCTGGACTGTCTGCTTCATGAGGTCAGCTGGACAAACCAGGTAGTGAGGGCCACACACCAGGTGGTGAGGGCCCCCTGGAGGAGAAGGGAAGAAGGTTGAGATCTACCACTGGAAGCAGGAGCTGGCAAAGCTACAGAAACAAGCAGAAAAGAAGGTGACTAAGACACAACCACTGCTGATGTAAGCCCAATAAAGACTGTATTTAAAAGAAGAAGAAGAAAGAAGGACTTTTTTTTTAAATACAGGGTGGTGGTGGGGTGCTTTTTCTGAGACAAGGCCTCACTGTGCATTCCTGGCTAACTTGAACTCGTGATAAGGCCCAGGCTGGCTTCAAACTTATCATCCTCCTGCCTCAGTTCCCCACCACCTGCTCACACACTCACGTGCAGGGCTCGCATGCATGCGTGTGTACACACACACACACACACACACACACACACACACACAACCGCTGAGATTGCAGGCATGAGTCACCATGCCCAGCTAATGAATATCTTTTCAATGTTATATAGTTTCCTTTCTTTCTCTTCATTTTTTTCAACTTTGTAAAGCCTAGGCTGCTAAGGATGATTCATGTTTAGTCAGTTTTTTCCAGCACTGCAGACTCCCCTTAATTCAATCGGTCCCCTTATCCTATAATGAATTGCTACATAAGTTGGGACAACTTGATGGCATGGGGCAGAACCTCAACTTATCCAAGAAGAATATTAATTAATAAAATAAGATTTAGCAGTGTATTTAATCAGGTAAAAACAGAATAAAGAACCAAGAGACTGATGGAATTAAAAAGTACTATAGACCGGGCGGTGGTGGCGCACGCCTTTAATCCCAGCACTCGGGAGGCAGAGCCAGGCAGATCTCTGTGAGTTCGAGGCCAGCCTGGGCTACCAAGTGAGTTCCAGGAAAGGCGCAAAGCTACACAGAGAAACCCTGTCTCGAAAAACCAAAAAAAAAAAGAAGTACTATGGGACCCTATGAGGGCCATATCTCTGCTTACCTCAGATTTATCAACCTCACATCCATCAAACAATGGCAAGAATTCCTTAGTTCTCTAGTGGCTAACAGTTCCAAAGCTTTGCTGAGACTGATTACAAACCTAGGTTAGATAAAAAGCTTAGTGACCAGTTTAAGATGTCCTTTGTCATTTTAAGCAATCCTCCTGTAGGGCCAGTCCAGCAGGGTGAGTCATGCTATTTTGAAGACTAAGATAGAACCTCAAATTTGCAGCCAGCATGGGTAATTTAGTGAGACTTCATCTGAAAAAAAAAATTTTTTTTTTCAAGACAGGGTTTCTCTGTGAAACAGTCCTGGCTGTCGCGGAACTCACTGTGTAGACCAGGTGGCCTCCAACTCACAGAGATCTGCCTGCCTCTGCCTCCTGAGTGATGGGATTAAAGGCGTGCCCCACCACTGCTTGGCTGAAAATAAAAATTTTTTTTTAAAGAGGAATTGTGGATATAGCTCAGTGGTAAATCACTTGTTTAGCATGTAGGAAACCTCAGTACTCCTCAAATGAATCAACATTATTTATTAATTTATGTATTTATTTTATTTATTCATTGTGCTTGAAATTGAATCCAGGTCCTGATTCTAAACATGCTCGCCCTGAGTTCTAGTTTTGTAACTACTTCATTGTTTGCCTGTTTGAGACAGGGTCCTGCTCTACAGCTCTAGTCCTGACCTCTAACCTTGAAGCCCAGGTCCTGGAATTACAGGTGTGCTCCACTAGGCCCAACTCTATATTTCAGATTTACAAAACAATTGAGAGGGGAATAGGAAGTTTTACCATCCACTTTTCACTCTTTCTTTCATTTTTTGTTTGTTTTGTTTTTTGAGACAGAGTTTCTCTGTGTAGCTTTGACTGTCCTGGAACTCACTCTGTAGCCCAGGCTGGCCTCGAACTCACGGAGATCCACCTGCCTCTGCCTTCCTGAATGCTGGGATTAAAGGCGTGTGCCACCACTGCCTGGCTTTTTCTAACGTTATTAACTAGTTGTACTACTGCAGTACATTTGTTTCAACTAATGAACCAACATTCAGGTATTAAAGTTCACAGTTCATTTAGATTTCCTTAGTTTTTAACTACTATCCTTTTTGTTTGTTTGTTTGTTTGAGACAGAGTCTCACTGTATAGTCCTGGCTGTTCTGGAACTCACTATGCAGAAAAAAACCTGACCTCAAACTCAGAGATCCACCTGCATCTGCCTCCTGGAGAGCTGGGATTAAAGTCATGGGCCACCAGGCCCCTTTCTGTTCTAGGAACCTAAGTAATACATGGTTACATTTGTATGTTTATATAGCTTGGTTTTGGAGTTAAGTTCTCACTCTTTGGCCCAGGCGGGCCTGGAACACCCAGTCTGGCCTCCAACTGTCAGCAACCCTCCTGTATTAGCCTCCCAAGTGCTGAGTTGATGGGCATGAACCAGCATACCTGACTATTACAATACATTCAGTTGTCATGTCTCCGTAGACTGCTCTTGGCTGTGACAGTTTGGAAGCTTCTCTTGTTTTGGATGGCCTTGACAGTTTGGAGGTGCTCTGGTCAGGTAATTTCTGGGACAGTGGTTCTCAACCTTCCTAATACTGCAACCGCTTAACAGTTCCTCATGTTGTGGTAACCCTCAACTATAAAATTTCACTGCCACTTCATAACTGTAATTTTGCTACTGTTATGAATCATAAATATTTTTGGAGATAGAAGTTTGCCAAAGGGGTTGCGACCCATGTATAGAGAACCACTGTTCTTGGGTGTGCTGTTATTAGAATTGGTTCTTTTCTCAGGATTCAACTAGGATTTGAGGTTAGGTGCGGGAGATAACCAAGGGAAGGTGTTCTAGTAGTCACATCATCTCATGAATCGATACAATTGGCCTTCTGTATTCTTGGTTTCTGCATGGAGAGACTCAACCAAATTGAAAACACTTGAAGAAAAATTACATCCAAGTTGGTCATGGACATTTTTTAAAATGTGTAACTGTCCCTAAAGAATATGGTAAAACAATCATTATGTAGAATTTACCCGTTATTAGAAGTAACCTAGAAATTATTTAAATATATGGAAGGAAGCTGGGCATGGTAGCGTATGCCTGTGATCCCAGACATTAGAAGATGGAGGCAGGAGCATCAGGAGGGTAAGGCCAAGCTCAGCTACATTTCCAGTTCCAGGCCATCTTGGGCTACAGGAGACCCTCAACAAACAAACAAATACATGTAAAAGACAGACAGGCTTTCTTCCTCAAACTCCTCAGACATGGTCAAATTGAACTGCAAATCTGTATGGTAGAAACATAAGGAGAATGGTGTTAGAGTGCGTGGCCTGGCCTGTGTGAGGCCCTGGGTACTAAACCTAAGAGTGAGATAGAGGAAGAAAGATTGCTTTTGAGTTGTAGGCCAGCCTAGACTACATAGGAGTTCCAGGCCAGTATGAGGTACACAGCAAGACCCTGTGGCAAAAACAAACAAACAAACAAACAAACAAATAAATAAATAAATAAATAAATAAAACAAAACCAATTGATTCCATTTCACATTTTGGAAGGACATAAAACTTTGGCATGTATTTTTAATTATCTAATCTCTTTTAAATATATCTCTTTGAATGTAACTCCTTATAATAATTTGAGCCGGGCAGTGGTGGCACACGCCTTTAATCCCAGCACTCGGGAGGCAGAGCCAGGCGGATCTCTGTGAGTTCGAGGCCAGCCTGGGCTACAAAGTGAGTTCCAGAAAAAGGCGCAAAGCTACACAGAAAAACCCTGTCTCAAAAACCCCACCCAAAAAAAATAAAAATAAAAATAATGATAATAATTTGAGTTCAATGGGTCTAGCTACTTCTAATGGTTAACCATTGGAAACCACTTCATGTTTATGAACCATGGAGTCACATTCCACTCAACATAGGTCTTAATATGCCATGAATATTAAGCCAAAAAAAAAAATCTCTGCCACCTAGATTGTTCGGAAAACCATGGAAAGGAATTAACAAAAGAATATGAGAGGAATGGAATTGAAATCGCTTTGCCCTGGCTGCACTGGTGTTGACACAGTCCTAGGATAAAGGCTTGGTATCAGGGTTTCCACCATGTCAGGTACAAACACTTGTTCTAAAGAAAACAACCCAACACAATGGTGAAAAGGCAGGCCAGGGTTTTAATTAAAATAGCCATTTTGGCAAGACAGAAATTAAACATTGGGTCGTTTGTGGTTTGGTCAAACTGTGGTCTGGTGGATCACTACATTAGTTCTGGTTCTGCCAGGTGGCCTCTTATCACTTGCAGGACAATATAGTTTCCATGAAAAGCTTGCTTCTGCTTAGGGGGTGATTTTATCATAGGGTGGTCTGTGCTTTTCCTGGAATCCAAGGCAATTGTAGGTTTAGGACAATGACTGGACGCTTTCAGGGCATGCCTTTTGGAGTTCCTGGAGCAGACTAGGGTAAAAGCTGATAGTACGCTGTCTCAGCTATAACCTTTGTGCCTTGAGCCTCGAAGGGAGATGAGCAGGTTAGGTATTTACCACTTTTTCAACAGGCTTTGAATGATTAACTGCCCATGTGCCTCATTAAGCAAAGCTCTGACCCAAAAGAAAGCAGACAGATTAAAAAGGGGGCTTGGGGGTGGGCAGAGATGTCCAGGCGAGGAACTTAGTGCTTTTTAACACGAGGTGTTTTTAATTATTTATTCTACTAGTCCTAAAGCTTATGAAGAAATGCTGAGTGGCTCTCTCCTGAGTCTAAATAAGCTAGGATCATACTGACAGTATAAAACAGCCCCAGATTTGGATTTAGTGACCAGGAAACCAAGGAGGGGAAGGGTTTGGTTTACTTAATTGGCATTTCTTGTCAAAAAAATGATCAAAATATGGCCCTTTACAAGGCCCTCCAAAGTCCAGGCCTGGCCTCTGCAGGGAATGTGGAGCATGGAGTGTGCAGAGGAATGGCCTCCATCCCACTCCACATATAATCTTCTGTCATATATCGGCGAAAGCTTCCATGTTCATTCAAAATACTAGGCCAGGCCCCGAAGGGGAGCAGGCACACTCCCACTTGCATCTCATTATTACTATTTCAGATTTAGCTGTAACTATTGCCTTCCTTAGCAACAAATATAAGCAATGTAAGGAACAGAGTACTTTGGACCTTGTGATAGCCTAAACAGGGGTCTTAGGAGTTCTCTGTACAGCCACCTCCTACTCCAAAAGGCTTTGGAGCTCAGGCAACTCCTGTGTGGACCAGGGCCCGTCTGCATTCCAAGACTGGTTGATCAGTTGCTATCCCTCCCTGTTCCTGGCTTGGGGAAGAGGGCCGTGCCCACGTGAGTACGGGTGGAAGAGAGAGCCAGTCTGTGAACTAAGACTGGCAGGTCTTCTCCCCAAAGGCCTCAGAGATAGTCAAATCAAAGTGCAAATTCCGGGTGGGAGAACAGATGGAGGAAAACCCCAAAGGAACCAGGAGTGTGGTTCCACCTTACCTATTTGCTCTGTTCTGTGGCTTCCTCTCAGCCTCAGGAAGGCTTGGTCTGAGTCCCTACTGGGTCCAAGGGGGTTGTCAGTAGCACCTAGGCCCAAGACAAGCAAGCGGAGTCAAAGAAGCCTGCCTCCAGGCTTTTACAGACCAGAGTGGGAGCTGGAAGTCCCCTGTGCTGCCTGTAGCCCACAGTCCACCGGCCTTGCCTCTCCCTGGACTTGGGGCCCCAGGCACAGATAGGAGGGCCTGCTTATCCCCACACCACTACTTTCTTTCCCCAAACCACCAGATCTTTCTGGTGGGCAGGCACATATTTGCCACAGGAGGAAGTCTAGAGTGGGACAGAAGGCCCTTGCTTCCCCCCACATATACTAGGAGAGTAGCAGCCATAAAAATAAAGGGCTCCTTGGGAGTGTATCTGATCTGCACCCCCAGAATTCACATGTCAGACCCAACACTTGGCACTATGCTTGGCCAGTGTACACATAGGGGTGTGTGTGTGTGTGTGTGTGTGTGTGTGTCTTGTGTCTCCAAAGGCTGCTTTCCTGAACCTTTTAAGCACACAAATTCAGTTTAGAATGGACACAGGAATTCCAGAGAGAGCGAGCAACTGATCAACAACTCTTGGAATGGAGATGGGCCCCTTAGCCACAAGGGAATTGCCTGGGCTCTACAGCAGGGAGTCCATGGATAAAGGCTTAGGGAGGGATGCCCAGGCAATTGCCCTCATTACTTAAGAAACAACCCCCAGACTTCAAAGCGCGCTCTCCAGCCTCCTCGGTGAGCCTCTCCATCACCTGGATTATTGAGGCTCTGCTTCCCTACTGGAGTCCACACTTGCAAACTGCCTAAGCTCCAGTCAGCAGCTGCATATCCTGTTTCTTCCCTGCATTGGGCTCAAGTTAATTCACTGCTTTGTTTTGCTGCTTGAGCAGGAGTTGGGGGGTGATCTCATGTAGCCCAATACTGGATGACAAACTGTCCTCCTGCCTCCATTTCTCAAGGAGTTGATGTCACCCAGGCAGTTAACTCACTTTTGCTTCAGAAATTAATCCTGATGTCTTGTTTTACTCTTTTCCATTCTCATTCCTATAGCCTCCGGCCCCCCCCTCCTGCGCCACCCCCAGTTTTGGATGGATTCTAGAAGTACTGGTGAGCAAAACTGTTTTCATTTTTTAAATTGTTAGTTGTTTTAATTGTATTTAACCTTTTTAGGTCTACAGTTGTTTAGCATGATTATTTATAAGTGAAAATGGAGGGTCCTTAAAAGTCTGCATGAAAGGTTGAATAGTAGGGTGCTTCCTAGCTTGTGTGAGGCCCTGGGTTCTATACCCAACACCATCCAAAAGAGAGGCCTTGGAATTAATCACAAATAGGATAGCACATTATGTCATCAAAGATCAATCCCTAGCTTGTGTTTTCATCGATTACTGTTATGATAATATATAATGGTCTCCAGGCTAGACCGGAGCTGAACAGATAAAGTAAATGTATAAAGAAGATTGAGAGTGTGTAACCAGATAGTTCAGCAGGTAAAGGTGCTCGCCAGCAAGACCTGAGTTCAATCCCCAGGCCCCACATGGTAGGTAGAAGAACCAACACCTACAAGATTCTTGTGACCGTCACAGGAGTGTTGTGGCATTCTCTCAATAACTAACTGACTGAATAAACAAACTAATAAACAAACAAATAAATAAACAATCATTAATGGCTGTAGCATACTTAAACTCAAGGCAGCTGTGGTTGCCTGTACAAGACCAAGCCAACCAAAATTCCACCATGGGAAGAGGGGTGGTGTTGAGCACCCATCCATAGGGAAGTAGCTGTTGGCAATTGATTGGTTGATTAACTGTTGAGGAATGGAGAGCCATTTTCCTTTGGAGGTGTGACTGTTGGTGGGTTGCCCATGCCCAAGTGAATGGTCCCACACCCATTCATGTATGGTGGGCATTTATTGAACACAGGGGGTTATAAAAATGAAAAGAAGACATAAATTTGGAGGGAGATGGTTAGATGGTCCTGGGGATGGACATGAAAAAAATACATTGTATCCCTGTATGAAGATTTAAAATAATAAAACATTGTTTTATAGATGTAAAAAATGTTTTAACTGTTGCCTGAGACTCTTAGAAGATTGCAGGGAGTTGTAGGGGTAGGGATTGGTAAAGTACTCTGAATTTGTCTATAAGAGTACAGTAAGTAATTCACATGTGCAGCTTCATGCTTCTCCAGAGGAATGTGTGTTTGTAGTTCCTAATCTTTACCTTCTTCCTAGAGAGACTAAAAATAAGCATTTTATGAGAAACGTTCTACTTTTTTTGTTTGTTTATGACAGGGTCTCATGTAGCCCAGACTGACCTACAACTAACAATGTGGCCCAGGTTGGCTTTAAATTCCTAGTGCTTCTACCTCCAAAGCATAGAGACTACAGGCCTGCACCACCATGCCTCCCTCCCCCAGTACTGGGGATTAAACCCAGAGCCTTAGGAATGCTAAGTGAGCTCACTACCCTCTATGGAGCTGCATCCTCAGCTCTTCACTTTGTAAATGTTGGCATCTCATTCACAAACACTGTAAACAATGTGCAAGTGAAACAGCTTGTTTGGGAAGCTGCTTTTCTTTCTTCTGGCATCGGAATACTGATGAGTCAAAATAAGGTGTACTTCCTCTGAGTAGAAAGAATTGCCTAAGTGAAGAAATAAAAAGGACTCAAAAAGTCGAGATCTGTTTTTCCTGTTCAACTCTGAGTCTCCTGAACATATGAGAAATGAAATTCCAGATGCTTTGGAGGGATGCAAATGCAGAATGCAGGGCTGGACACATAGTTCAGTAGGAATGTCCTGTACGATGTCTAGGCACTGGGTTTGATTCCCAGTACTTGTGGGAGGGATGAGAGAAGCAGAACAGTGTTTTCCCTCTTTGTAGATACAGTCAAGCCAAGTGAGACATCTACCGGAGTTTGTGTCAGTGTGATGTAGGAGTTTTATGTATTTCGGCAGATCGGACTGAGATTGTCTTAGTCAGGGGCAGGACTATGTCACTGTGCCCGAATGTATCTTATTGAGACAACACAGAGTGACAAAAATCAATTCTAGAGGCCAAGAGGATCACAGAAGTGGAATACTCCATTGAGTTAAGTGTCTTTCAGATGAGAATGATCACATGTATGTACTTGTGAGGTTCACAAAAGAAAAGATTGTGGTTTCCACTGTAAAAATGAGTTGTATTTCTTGAGCACTTGGGTTCATGAAACAAAATCTATAAAAGCTCACTACTCTTGTTGTAAATGCAGTCATAGCCACGGTTTGACATAAAGTATTGCCTTTATTGTTTTCTGATCAGTTCCCACTGCAACTTCCACTTTTTGTCTTGTCACAGTTAACTGTCCATCCTGGGTATTTGTTGTTGTTATTGCTGTTGTTTACTTTGCAGAGCTGAGGATGGAATCCAGTGCCTTACACAGGCTGAGCAAGAACTCTACCTATCACTGAGCCAAACTCCCAGCCCCAAACTCCACATTTTCATGTCTATGAAAGTATGTTTTTCAGAAACTCGATTGTTTTGATTTCTGAAGTATATTTTTTTGGAAGCACGGGGACAATTTTATTAGAGAGAAAACAAACAAACAACCAAAAACCTCAGGGCAGGGAAGCTGATGCCTGGAGAACGGAGGGGAGAAGGGGAGTGAGTTGGGGAACCATGTTACGAAAGCTGTCTATGGAGATCAGAAAAATGGTGGACAAACAGGATGATGGGGGTATAAACACCTGACAAAACAGGCTTGCCAGGCGGTGGTGGCGCACGCCTTTAATCCCAGCACTCGGGAGGCAGAGCCAGGCGGATCTCTGTGAGTTCGAGGCCAGCATGAGCTACAGAGCGAGATCCAGGACAGGCTCCAAAATTACACAGAGAAACCCTGTTCCGAAAAACCAAAAAAGAAAAAAAAAAGAAAAACAAGCTTTAGAGAGACAAGTAAAGGAAAAGTCACTAAACTTAAAGTGTGTAGACTTGTGACCCTACCTAGCACCAGTTCATTAGACTGCCTTCTGAAGAGTATTTTTGATTCAAACTATACTCAATTATAATGGTTATATTTTCTTTTATATGTAAAGATATGTGAATCCAAACTGTATTATCCATTTCTGCAAGTTCATAATATGCTGTTAAAGGTTTTTGTTAAGGGGCTGAAGAGATGACTTGGCAGTTAAGACTATTTGCTCCTCTTGTAGAAGGAGTTCCTGTCACCCATGTTGGGCACTTCGAAGGCGCCTGTAAACGGATCTCCAGGGCCTCTAAAGGCACCTGCACTCTGTGCATGATCTCCATATGCAAAATTCAGATTTTAAGAAATATAAAAAAATAGAGCTGGGGAGATGGCTCAGTGGTTAGGTGCACTGGCTGCTCTTCTAGAGGATCCAGGTTCAATTCCCAGCATCCTCATTGCAGCGCACAACTGTAACTCTAGCCCTAGGGGATTGGAAGTCCTCTTCTGGCTTCCATGGACACTTCATGCATGTGGTGCAGAAATACATGCAGGTAAAACACCCCATATCTATATATAAAATAAATAAATAAATTTAAATCATATAAAATAAGTAAAACATTTTGATGCTCCTTTCTTAAAATTACTCTTACATATTATACATATTTTCTGGTTTATAATTGTGTGTGCACTGTATGAAAGCTTGTAAGAGGTGTCTTTTTGCAATTTCTAGTTCTTGCTGGCCTTGGTGGTATGTACCTTCAAACCCAGCACTTAGGAGGCAGAGGCAGGAGAACCACTCAGTTTAAGGACAGCCTGGTCTATGTGGTGAGTTCCAGGACAGGCAGGATCACATAAAAAGACCCTGTCTCAAAAAAACCAAAAAGAAAAAATAAAAATTTTAGTTCCTATTATTAGTATTATTTTATTTCCTATTATTAGCAGTGTGTGTGTGTGTGTGTGTGTGTGTGTGTGTGTCTGTATGTATACGCCTGTGTGTCTTGTGTGTGTAAGAAGACAACTTTGTGGAATTGGCTCTTAACTTTCTTCTTTATTTAGGTTTCAGGAACCAAACTCAGGTGGCCAAGCTTGCACCACCAGGTGGCAAGCACCGTTACCTGCTGAGCCATTTCACTGGCCCAAGATGTCTTCGAATATTTTTTAAAACCTAACAAGATCAGAACTGGGTGTAGTCGCTCACACCTATAATCTCAGCACTTGGGAAGTTAAGGTAGAAGGAGAGATGTATGTTTGGGGGCCAAACCTGGGATACAGAGTGAGCTCTTGATTAAAAACACCAAAAAAGCCCTTTAGAATAAAACCAAGCAACCAAAAAGCTGACAAAGATCAATTATCCAAAGCTATCAGTATAATAAAATTAAATTTAAAAGCTTGTCAAACTTATAGATAGTTTCAGACAGTTTTATTTGCTCTAATGGTCTCTGAGGAAATGTTACTTCATCAAGATGTTCTTGCCCCCACCTCCAAGAAAGTACAGTTTCTCTTCTTATCTTTTAGTTGGCTTTCTTCTGCTTCATGGCTGTTTACCTTTATCTGACACACATACATATTGTTAGTAAACTCAAAGGCAATGTTCTAAGTGTATCCTGATGTTTTCACTATCAATTCCTAATGAAATGTGCCAAAACGAAACATGTTCAAAGAGTCCACCAGTTGTCTCCCATTCAAAATGCCAGCCCTCTCTGGATTGCAAGGTGACAACCAAGCAGCACATTGATGATGTTTTTGATGGTTTTTTTAACCCAAGTCTTTTCCTGTCTTAAGATGGTAATTATGGCGACTTAGGAGTAGCTTCTATCACCCTTTTGCTTAGTAAGGAAATTTTACAAACAGCATAGCTAAATAGTAAAGAAGCGGGGCTTGAAAGTACTAAGTTCTAAGCGGTAGCCTCAATGGGGCATTCCCTGGCTAGATGTCCAGATTCGCCACAGCGGTAGCAGCTGATTTCGCTCGCCTTGCTGCAGTTCACCGCCATGTGGCCATTCTCACCACATCGGTAGCACTTAATTTGGGTGCAGTCTTTCTGGATGTGCCCAAATTCGCCGCACGTGTAGCATTTCTGCTCTTCCTGCCGGTCGCAATCACGAGCCAGATGACCAGGTCTGCTGCAGATGTAACAGCACTGCTCCCTCTCTCGTTTAGGCTGGGTACAGTCTTTAGCGATGTGGCCTCTTTTCCCGCAGTTGTAGCACGTGTCCTGGAGATCACAGTCCTTGGCATAATGACCAGTTTCACCACAGCGATAACAGATGTCAGACTGGCTGGCGGAGCTGCATTGAGGACCTCTGCCACGACTTCTTGGTGTTCGCCCTCGAGTTCCTCCTTTAGGACACTCCCGGGCCCAGTGGCCAGAGCGTCCACACTTGAAGCAACTTTTACTGCTCATGGGTACGGTGAGATCTTCCAGTGAGCAGGCCCACACACCGCTGCCACGGATCCCCGAGGCTACCCCCACTAGGATGGCTTAGATACAAATGGCGGTTTTTCCTAGCTGGCTTCTGTGACGTTGCATGAGCTTTGCACACGGCCTCAGTGGCCTGACGTCACAGGTTTTTTGATGCGCGTGTGTGCATTTAGTTTGGTTTAGTTTTAGTTTTCCCAGACATCTTGACATCATGTCACCACCTATTCTAGCTTGGTCTTGAACTCAAGATCCTTTTGCCTGGGCCTCATGAGCATTGGGACTATAGATATGTACCACTCACTACTCGAGTCTATTTTTTGTTGGTTTTCAACACTTAAGTTATTAAATTTGACTTTGAATCCCTTTATGTTCAGTAATTCTGACCTGTAGAATATTTCATAATTCAGTTATTCTCTCTAAATGGGGTGGCACATCCCTATAATCCCAGGCTCAGGAGGCCTGCACAACTTTGTGAGTTCTACATCAACCTTGGGTACATAACAAGAAAATTTAATTATTTACTAGATCACAAAGAAAGCCCTTTCCATACTTTCTATGTTATTTTAATTAATTCATTATTATGAGGCAGTGTCTTGCTGTGTAGCCAACCTGGAACTCACTATTTACGATAAACTGGCCTCAAACTTTTAGGAACTCTCCTGCCTTAGCCTCCTGAGTACCGGGTTTACTGGTGTATGCCATATCCAGCTTTGAGAACTAGTGTTTGTTTTTAAATAAAATATGTTTAGCCCGGGCGGTGGTGGCGCACGCCTTTAATCCCAGCACCGGGAGGCAGAACCAGGCGGATCTCTGTGAGTTCGAGGCCACCCTGAGCTACCAAGTGAGCTCCAGGAAAGGCGCAAAGCTACGCAGAGAAACCCTGTCTCGAAAAATAAAAATATAAATAAATAAATAAATAAATAAATAAATAAATAAATAAATAAATAAAATATGTTTATAAAAATAATAGGTCCACACTAGTGGAAGCCCATGAACTATGGACTGGTGGCTGTGGAGCCCCCATGGGACTGGAATAGGCCCTCTGGATACAGAAGATGGTTGTTTGGCTTGAACTGTTGGGGGGCACCCAGGCAGGGGGATCGGGATCTGTCCCTGGTGCATGGGCAGACTTCTTGAACCCAGTGCCTGTGGTGTGACACCTTGCACAGCCTTGGTGCAGTGGGAAGGGGCTTGGACCTGCCTAGGCCCAGTGTGCCGGGCTCTGCTGACTCCCCATGAGAGACCTTGATTTGGGGCATGTGGGGATGTGGGGTGGGTTGAGAGAGAGGGCTGGGGGGTGGGAGGAGGGAGGAGGTGGGATCTGTGGGTGGTATGTGGAATGAATAGAAAATTTCTTAATAAGAAAAATTAAAAAAAAAAAAATAGGTCCACAAGAGCTGGCGATATAGCTCAGTGATATAGGACCTGCCTAGCATGTACAGAGCTTACATTCCATCTCCAGTACTGGAAACAACAAATCAGATAGATATGTATTAGTTAGTTAGTTAGTTATTTAGTTAGTTAGTTAGTTAGTTAGTTAGTTTTTCGAGACAGAGTTTCTCTGTGAAACAGACCTGGCTGTCCTGCAACTCACTCTGTAGACCAGGCTGGCCTCAAACTCACAGAGATCCACCTGCCTCTGCCTCCTGAGTGAGTGCTGGGATTAAAGTCATGCACCACTACCACCAGGCTTTGGTTTTGTTTTTCAAGACAGGGTTTCTCTGTATAACCCTGGCTGTCCTGAAACTAACTCTGTACACCAGGCTGGCCTTGAACTCACAGAGATCTTCCTGCCTCTGCCTCCAGAGAGCTGGAATTAAAAATCTACAGTGAAATTTGCTCACAGTTTAACACATTTTATTATTGCAAACTTAACTTTCCATTTTTGTGGTAATTGTGGCGGTGTGTGTGTGTGTGTGTGTGTGTGTGTGTGTGTGTGAAGTAGCCCAGCTTTCCTTGAAGTAACTCAGGATGAACTTCTGATCCACCTGCCTCTACCTCAAAAGTACTAGGATTACACAAGCAGCCTGCCATTCCTGACTTGTAATCTTCACTTTTAACATAAAAGCATTATTTATGTTATTAAAGAACAAAATTGAAGCATTCAATATAAAAACAATGTTTTTGCTTGGAAAATAAATGCAATTAAAATGAGTTGGCTATACAGCTGACCTGTATAGTATTTGCTTAAGCTGTAGGTCTGATCCCAATCAAAACAAAATGTTTGCCGGGCAGTGGTGACACTCAAGCACTCGGGAGGCAGAGCCAGGAGGATCTTTGTGAGTTCGAGGCCAGTCTGGTCTATAGAGTGAGATTCAGGAAAGGCCAAAGCTACACAGAGAAACCCTGTCTCGAAAAACAAAACAAAACAAAAAAATGTTTATAAATACATTCAAATATGAAATTTATTTTTTTTTCTTGAAGGGTCTCATGTAGCTGAAGATGGCGTTCAATTTTATCCTCCTGGCGCCGCCTCTCAGTACTGGGATTATAGGCATGTGATACCACACTCACCTTTACTTTTAACGTGGGTGTGTGATGTTGTAGGTCTAACTCTGGCTCTTATACATATTAGGAAAGCACTCTACCATTGGGCTATATCCAGCCCTTATGTTCTCTCTTTTTTATTTTAATGGAGGTTTTTTGTTTTTTGTTTTTTTTTTAAGATTTATTTATTTATTATGTATACAGAAGAGGGCGCCAGATCTCATTACAGATGGTTGTGAGCCACCGTGTGGTTGCTGGGAATTGAACTCAGGACCTCTGGAAGAGCAGTCAGTGCTCTTAACCTCTGAGCCATCTCTCCAGCCCACTTTTAATGGAGTTTTACTAGATTGTGTGGCTAGGGCTAGTTTCAAATGATCTTTCTGCCCTCTTGGTTTTCTTTATTTTATGTATGTATAGATGTATGGATGCATGCATGTATGTGTAAGAAATAATATCTGATGGTTCATTTTCAAAATAACACTCTAAGTCAGTCAGTTTAGGTCAAACTAGAAAGAAAGAGGAAACACTAGGCCCCTAGGGGTTGGAGTCTGCTAAATCAGCTACCCTTCCCCGATTTCTGCTGGTCTAGCACCCCATCCCCAACTAAGTGATTAGAATGGAAATTACTAATAGCCAAGCTTGCCTGCAAGGCCTCACAACTAATAAAGTTTAAAATAACTAGGGTGTAAAGCAGAAATGAATCTATTCATGTTTTTTGTTGAGAAAAAGACAAATGTAAGCGTCGGGCACTGGTGGCCCAGCCTTTAATCCCAGCATTACAGATGTGTGCCACAATGCAGGTTTAAATAGTGTTGAATCTGAAGCCAGGGCTTTGTCCAAGCTAGGCAAATACCCTACCAACTGAAATACATCCTCAGCCCTAAAATACAATTCTTGATACCCCTTATAATTAAAAATCTCAGAGAAATTAAATTATAAGAAAGAAATATCTTGGAACTTTAGAGATGATTTTTAACATTTCTAATTGTGTTAGCAATTTGTCGGATGTAAAAATATGTTGTTTCAGGGCTAGAGAGTTGGCTCCGCGGTTCAGAGCATTGCCTGCTCTTCTAGAAGACCCATGTTCAATTCCCAGCATCCACATGTCAGCTCACATTTGTCTGTAACTCCAATTCCAGGGCTTCTAACACCCTTGCACAGACATACATGCAGGCAAAACACCAATGAACATTAAATAAAAATAAATTTTAAAAAATTGTTTATCCTAATGGTAATCTAGAAGAATGTTCTTAAATGTAATCTTCAGACAGAACTAAGCTAGTTTTACAGAAAAGTATTAGGTCGAGCTTTGTAATTACAATCCGTTTTAATTCTGTATGAATACAACTTTTGTTCTGAGACGCTAACATTTTCATAGTGGACTCCAGGTGCACTGAGCTTAAAGGCCTCTTCTAGTGCTTAAATTTGACAAAAAAAAAAAAAAAAAAAAAAAAAAAAAGCTTTTTCATCACAGTCTTCTCCCCCTCAGAGAAAAGGTTCTGTCAGAAATGAGGGAGGGAATTGTCAAAGTTGGAATGTCTTACTGAAAAGGAGTGACTAGCTAAAAACATAGAGGTCCTTATGCATGTTACGCATCTGTCCACTAGGTGACGCAATATACTTTATGGCCCTGCCTTCTGCGTCCATTCCGCTCATGCTGTTTGTTTCAGGTATCAGCATGCAACTGTTTTTCTTCTCCTCCCCCTCCTCTCTCATTTTTGCTTGTGTGCTCCTGGTGCTCTCCGTGAAAATGCACACTGTAATGAAGTGCTGGATAGACAGGCGCCGGTCAGATTGCACTTTTTCTAGTCTCTCAAGATCTAGGAATGAATAAGAAAAGGGGGGCGTGTGTGTTAAAGAGACCCTTAAAAACTAAGACTCCCCACAAGAAACAGCATCCTGGGAGTGAAAAGAGCCTGCCCCAAGAGCCCTGATTCCAGTATCAGGAAAAGATTTATCCCTGTTTCTGAACTTGGGCCCACATCTAAATCTCTATACATCTATTTTCCCCTTTTTGGAGGGGTGGGAGCTTTTGTTTGTTTGTTTGTTTGTTTCTCTCCAGGAACTTTTGTGGCCCAGACTGGCCTAGAATCTAATATGTAGGTGAGGTTGAACTCTTCATCTTCCTACCTACTTCTCTTAAATTCTGGAATTACAGGCACTCATCATGGTCAGTTTTTGTTTGTTTGTTTGTTTTGTTTGTTTGTTTTGTTTTTTCCAAAAGCAGTTAGAATATTAGGCACAACAGGAATTACTCAGGGGTTTTGCAGAGCTCCAGAGTCGCAGAGAAGGCCAAGAAATGGAGGATAAGTCAGGAAGGGAATAAAAAGTTGGGAGACTTGACAATGGAGTGGTAAATTAGGAACGATGGGGGAGATATGGACGACAGAAGATCGAGCTGAGGAAGGGATGGGTGGTAGGCGCCACTGTGAGCAGAGAGGTGGGAAAAGCAGGGTGGGCTAGGGACCTGGGTACCGGGCAAGCAGGGAAGGCTCGGTGGGCTGTTGTAGGTCGTAGAGGGGCGCTCTGAGGCAAGGGGGTAGGGGGGTGGGGGTGGAGCGGAGCGCATGCGTCAGAGCGCACTGCAGCGCTCCTTGGAGAGGCTGTGGGCTTTGGGCTTCAGCGCAGAAGCTGCGAGTGTAGCAGGTTTCGTACCTGGTGTTCCTTGCCGTTAATTCAGGACTGCTGCCACCAGGCACGTCCCTGGGTCCCGCCGCTCCCTCCACACTCTCGGCACTGCCAGCAGTAAGAAATTTTGCTACGACACTCGCTTCAGCAAGAGGTAAAGGAACGACGAGGGGCAAAAATATAACATGGAGGGCGGCAGAGGGAACGTGGGTCAGGGAAATCCTTAATTTGTGCGTTCTCCCCTTTGACGGGAGGGAAAACTGGAGGTCAATAGAGCCCTAGCCCTCCAAAAGGATGTTGAGCATTTACTTATGAAAGAGATATTTTGACTCTCCTCTAAGTAGGTTTGAGGCACCTGAGCATCACTCCTTTCCTTAACATCCCTGTTGAAAACAAAACAAAAAACTTTCGAGTTCTTCATTTGTTGCGAGTGTATCAAAAGGGTGAGGCTTTATCTGTTTTGTTGTTGTTGTTGTTTCGGTTTGGTTTAGTTTGGTTTGATTTTTGTCGTCTTATTGAGACTGACGGATGGAGGCCTCGAACTCGCGACCGGCTAAAACTGGGATTACGAGCGTAAAATGCCACGCTCGGCTCTGATTCAGTGGTTTAGCATAAGAAGTTTCCTTGCCTTTGTTCAGGTTGGAGGGTTTTTACTACAGCAAGGAAATTCGTGGACCCGGTAGCCTCTCCCTTAGGATGCTGGCGGATTGCATCTAGATTTGGGATATGCTTTATTCCCCCCGCCCCCCATGCAATTTAGCTGGTTTATCGCAGTTAACACTGTTAGGTAATGTTGCTAACGATATCCTTTAGTCACCCGGGGACAACTTTGGCGAGAAACACGTGCAGATGCACCCGGCATTGAATTTTATATCTATACACAGACACACACACACACACACACACACACACACACACACACACACACACACACACACACACACACACACACCACGGGAGGGGAGGCTAGTAAAGACAGGCGCGCTTTGCGTGTACGTTAGTCACCGGGGACAACTTTGGCGAGAAACACGTGCAGATACACACAGCATGGAATTTATATCTACACACACACACACACACACACACACACACACACACACACACACACACACACACCACGGGAGGGGAGGCTAGTAAAGACAGGCGCGCTTTGCGTGTACGTTAGTCACCGGGGACAACTTTGGCGAGAAACACGTGCAGATACACACAGCATGGAATTTATATCTACACACACACACACACACACACACACACACACGCACGCACACACACACACACACACACACTCACACCACGGCAGGGAGGCTAGTGAAGACAGGAGGGCTTTGCGTGTACTTTAAGATCCCAAATGAGGAATCATCACCAAGTGGTGGCGCTCAAGTACTCTTGAGAAAGCCTGACATAAGGGGAGGGGCTCCACTGGCACGGGAGATCGTGGCCCGTTGGGTGAGGGTGGGGTGGAGAGGCAAGAAGGTGAAACCACGCATGCTCATTGCAAGCCAAGGCGTCTGCGCGGCAATCAAAGTGCGCATGCGTAACTGAGAGCCCGGGGACCGCTTGCGTTCAACACTAGTAATGGAGAAGTGCGCCAATGGCTTGGCTGGGAGGGCGGGAGGCGCGGAATGTTCTGGTAATTATGATTGCGAAATAGCGAGGGGTTCGGTAAGTTGTCCTTCATCCAAATCGCCATCTTAGGCTAGGAGGACTTGTAGAGAGGCAAATCTACTTTTCTAGTTGTTGAAGGGCTCGATCTGAGTTGGAGACTGCGACCAAACTCACTGAAAATCATTCCAGAATCTGAAGTCTCTCCGTGGTCAGTCTGATAATGGGAATTTTAAAATATAGAGAAGATAGGCTGTAAAAGGTTGCCGCCGCAGCATGCTGTGCTTACTGCCTACCCACATTCAGACAAAGCCTATTCGAAAGACTTCTGAATGATCCTGGCCGATCTTGGCTCTCATTTATCTCACCCACCAGAGTAGCCTAACGCAGTGACTACAGTGAAGTACGCTACTACTGTATGTGTGCCTGAAACGCTTGGACTTTTCTCCCCTACAAAATATAGGCCAGAGAACTTAGCTGTTTCTAAATGCTTATTACATTGATCAAAACCTAAGATCTGGGCGAATGGCCTCTTTAAACTTACACGCAGAGACACTAAAAGTAAAGGCAGTGGAAATAAGGAGTCCCGGTGTTACGCCCTTTCTCTCTCTCTCTCTCTCTCTCTCTCTCTCTCTCTCTTCTCTCTCTCTCTCTTCTCTCTCTCTCTCTCTCTCTCTCTCTCTCTCTCTCTCTCCCCCCCCCTCTTTTTCTTCTGCAGAACTTTCTGCACGGTTTGGCCTGAAATTAAGCTGGGAAATTGGAGGTTGTTTCGTTTTGTTTGGGTGCTGAACTGTTTTGTCTCTGAGGATTACTACTCAAAATCTACAGTTAATAGCTAAAACTAATAATTTAGCCTTTAGATATGGAAAAGGATAGAGAATTTTAGAATGAGATATCTTTTCTCTTAATCCTGTCAATGATATTTTGCTGTTCCTATTTCATTCTCTGGGCCTGTTTGTCTAATAATATGTACAGATCTATAGTACTTACAAGCACAAGATACCAGTCTAAAAGTTTAACTTATTTCATACCTCCACAATCCTATGGAATAAAATGGTATTACTCATTTTATTACAGATGAGAACTTTGAGGAACACAGATTAATTGTCTAAGGTTTTATAGCCGGTTTGAATGGTCGAGTCTGGGTATTTCTCCGTTTTTTGTTTTTTTTTTTGTTTGTTTTTTGTTTCATAATCCAGTGCTCGTGACATTTCTTATCTCTCACAACGAAGGGACACATTTAAGGGAATTATTTCAATTTTTGTCTGAAATCATAAATCTAAACCAAAGCATTAAGAAAGGAGACTGTTTACTATTTTTACCTCAGTGCACAGTATTACAAGAATGGGAGACAAAAAGTAACTCTGATTTGGAACTTCTGGGAGTGGCTCTCCTTCTGTACAGTGTCTTCTATAATTTTTTGTCCTGCAGTGGGCATAAAATGGCCGACTGCAGCAGGCTGGACACACCCTTGTTTTTGCTTGATTTATGATATGGTCCAAGGCTTTTGCAACCAGAGTTTGCTGCAGATTTAAAAAAAAAAAAAAACTTACTGATAATTTGTTGTTGGCTCAAAATTCTTTGTATGTTTCCAGTTTTATTTTTATTCAAGTAATATTTCATATCTTATTATCTGTTGAAATTTTAACTTTACTGTTGATTGCCCATTACTGTTCTATTACTCAGATTTTTGTTTTGTGAGACAGGGCTTCTCTGTGTAGCCCTGGCTGTCCTGGAACTAGCTCTGTAGACCAGGCTGGCCTCGAACTCAAGAGATCACCTGCCTCTGCCTCCCAAGCGCTGCAATAAAAGTCGTATGCCACCACTGCCCGATATACTCAGATTTTTATAACCCCAGCATTTGGTAGAATGAGGCAGGAGGATTGCTGTGAGTTAACTACATGGCAAAACCTTGTCTCATAAAACAACAAAAATGCATTACGAGTCACAGAAAAATTCCATCTTGTCTTTATAAAACCTTCTGAACCAATGGACATTTTTTCTTTTTGGTTTGTTTCAGAATAACAATAATTTTACTACAGAGTAAGATTTGCTGTTCCAAATAAGTCATAAAAAATCAGCAGATTTTTTGTTGATTTTTGAACGGAGGAATCTACACTTGGTAGTAAGGGCTGTCTGTGGTGTTTATATTCTGGTTTTGGTTCAGTTTGCTTATCGACAGTGTCTTAAAAACTTAGGAGTGGCTAGAAGAGACTATTGTAAAGAACTGACTCTGCTTTTAAAACGGGCAGCTAGAGTACCATAAAGAGAAGAAAGGGTACTATTTCCCTCAAAACAAATCCGGAAGCAGAGAACCCATCATTCCTGAAGTTAACCCTGAAACTAACTTTATTGACAATGTTTTATTCTTAAATCACGACAGGGGAAATTAATAAAAAGCAGAGAGCCACTGCTTTAAAAGTTGTGCGAAAGTCTAAATGATACTGCATGTTTTGCTGATGGATCCTTTGGATTAGGAGCATTTTTTAAAAAGCCTTGCAGAACGGTACGCGTGCCGTACTGGGTGGGCACCGCTTGTCTTGCAAAATGCACAAACATTTTCCCAACTTGTCTACATTAAAATACACAATTTGGTCATGAAGTACACTTGAGATGCTGCCAATGGTTTTTCTGGGTATTTCAGGTTTAAAGTCCCTTCCCAAAAATGGAATTCTGAGGGTCAGCACTGACCACGTGGAAGCTCTTTGTTCTCCGGCATTGTCCGTCCCCCGATCCCCTCCCCCCTTGTGGGGTTACGCGGCTGGGCCTGCCGGAACCTTGGCTGAATTCCAGCTCGCTATGTAGACGAGAAGGACGTGAGCGCTAGATCTCCCTCCTCCTAAATGCTGTTCTCGTGATTCTGGCTTAAAGCCGGAAAGTTGTTGTGCCAGGAAACTCTGGTTTTCCCTAAAGATCTCTAGTGGGATGCTCGACCATCTTGTCGACTCCAGACCTTCCCTCGCTCGAGTGGAAGGCTCAGGATCTATTTCCGGGTGACATCGTGTCTCGGCGGCTGCCATCACAGCCCCTCGGGAAATGTAGTCCCAGGTCGCGCGCGCGGGCTCAGCCGCCCCCCTCGCCCCCCCTCGTCCGGAGGAAGCCTCTTTTCCCGCGCATCGCGCGGAGCGCGGGTGGCAGGAACGGAAGTGACGGAAGTGACGTGTGGCAGTGAGCCGGGGACTTGAAGGGGGCGGGACCGGAGCTGAGGCACTCCCTGTAGCGCTGGCTGCTGTGCCTGTGTCAAATGGTGGGATTTCCGAAGTTTTTTACTGCGGTAATCTGTCCGCAAAGACACTCTTACTGTTGCCCGGTTTTGAAGAAGGGAGTGAAAATGTTTCATTCTGGTGGTTTTTGTTTGTTGGCTTTTCGAGACCGAGGCTCTCTGTGTAGCTTTGGTGCCTGTCCTGGATCTCGCTCTGTATACCAGGCTGGCCTCGAACTCCGAGATTCGCCTGCCTCTATTTCCTGAATGCTGGGATTAAAGGTGTGCGCCACCACTGCCCGGCTCATTCTGGTTTTTAATGTACAGGTGAATCAGGTGATCTCAGACTTTATGGGAAAAGTGGCGAGTATTCTTTGATTCCTGAAACCGGTTACTCCTGGTCCATATGCTTTGCTTATTTAAGGTTTATTAAATACAGTGGTCAAACATTAATATTCCATATTCATGTCTCATGTATATTTTGCGTTTAATAGTCTTTTTTTCTTTGTGTAATGGGAAATAGTCTCATGTAGTGTAGGATGACCGTTGAAAGTTTAATCCTCCTGCCTCCACTTCCCCAGTGCTGGGATTGTGAGTAGCATTGCTGAGTCTTGCTTTTATTTATTTACTTATTTATATATTTATTTTTATTTATTTTTGAAGCAGTCTCACTAATGTGGCTCAGGTTAGTCTAGTACTCCGTATGTAATGCAGGCTTACCTGTTTGTGGGGATCATAATGCCCCAGACCCCTGGATTGTATAGGCCTGGCAAATGGAACTTTTTTTTAAATCAGAGTAGGTTGTGAATTTGGGGGTTTATAGGAGCCAGGGGGAGCGTCATTGCTTTCAACTACTTAGTTACACTGATTTTAACCTAGTTAGTTGTAACCTTGTTTTTCATCATTTTTTTTTCTAGCTGTAGATAGTATGAAATAAGGCTTGTATGTGGTGGGTTTGAAGGACTGAAATATAAAAGAAAAGCGGTGGGGGGAAGGGGAGGTCGTGCTTGGAAACAGTGTTTTGGAGCTCTGTGTCCATCTTAAGCATTCCACCCCTTGCCAGCATCTGCTTCTCCAATCTTAACTAGGATCGGGAATTATATGAAATGGCCAAACAATTTTTAAAAGTATTTAACCCTTGATTTGTGCAACTGTTTTTTTTTCCCTCTCCGGTTGTTACAACATCCAACAGCCCGGAGAAACACCTCCTTGGAAGAAATTTTACATCAGCCGTTATAGTCTGATAAGTCTTTCAGCACTTAACAGATTGTCTTCTGTCTGTGCACATACCTCTTTTCTTATGTTCTAAACTGTAGGATCCATGAGGGTAGGGGAAATTTCATTTCCAAAGCTCATTCTGGCATATTAGTAGGCCTTACCAATATTTACTGGATGAATAAATGAATTAGTCACAAACAAACATTTGTGTGATCTCTATAGGTTCCTGGCTGTCAACTGTTTCTTCAAAATGGTCCGACATTTTTTTTTTCTAGTTATCTATTTTCTCGGGGATTTTCAAGAGACAATGCTTTTTTTGTGTTTGGATTTCAGGCCTTGGTATATCCATGTGCTTCTGCTGTAGGTACTGCTGACATTTGCTTCTTTGGGGAGGCCTGGGTGCTAGTTGTTAGATCTGAGCCTCATCCTAAGGGCCCAGTGTTTGCCAAAAGCTCCTTTTCCTTGTTTCATTCCTCTTTCAACCCCCACCCCCTCACACACACCACCACCACCACCACCACCATCATCACCACCACCACCAGTACTGGAATCACCTTTAAATAGTATAAAACCATGTAGCCCCTGCAATCCCCATTTTTGCAAATGCTTTTCTGTTGGAAGAAAATGTACGTTTTTGTCTCCAGATACTTTGGCAAAGCCATTACATTCCCCCACTTCATTTACCAGGGACCCATTTAGCATTTTAGAAAATTGAGCCGGGCGGTGGTGGCGCACGCCTTTAATCCCAGCACTCGGGAGGCAGAGCCAGGCGGATCTCTGTGAGTTCGAGGCCAGCCTGGGCTACCAAGTGAGTTCCAGGAAAGGCGCAAAGCTACACAGAGAAACCCTGTCTCGAAAAACCAAAAAAAAAAAAAAAAAGAAAATTGAGGCAGGAGGATCACTATGGGTTTGAAGCCAGCCTGGAATACATACAGAATAACCCCCCCCCCCCACACACACACACCAAAAAGGAAGGAAAAAGAAGCTCTGTATTGCTTTTGGCAAGTCTTTTGTTGTTGTCTCAGATATTCTCGGGGTCTTATAGTTACTAATTGTCCTTCAGGATCTGCTTTTAGCACTAACTCTAGACATTCATTTTTTCTTTTGTTTTCTTCCAGGAAGAATAGTTTATTGAGTGCACTGCAAGAGGATGGCCTGCTTCCCCTTTAAAAATATCCTTCATAATGACTTGAAGCATGTGGACATGGCAAACCTAAATGCCTTCTCACTTGCCCCTCCGCCCCCCACACGCACACCATGAATTTGCACTGAGAATGCAGAAAGGAAGGACTTTGGAATAAGGCAGAAAAGTAGGCTGAGGCAAATATTTAGACTTTGGTCGCTATGGTTGGTTTTGTTTGTTTTAGCAATGCCAGGAGATAGACAGTAGGCCCTTGTACATGCTAGACATTCTAGCTAAGTGCTGTCCCAATGAATTACAACTGTATCTCCCGTTAGATGGCACTAAAGCTTTTGCTTTGTTTTGTTTAGATCTGCTTTCTTAGAACTGTAGCTGTCTGACTTTGAACCTGAGGATGACTGCACTTACCCCATGTCTCTGCTCAAGTGCTGGGATTACAGGTTTGTACCACCATTCCTGTTTCATTGTTTTTATTCAGGGCTAGCAGTACAACCTAGGACTTCCTGCGTGTTAAATGAATACATTGCCGACTGAACTACATCATCACTCCCCCCTCCTTTTCAAAATACAAGACTTTACTTTTTTGAGATAGGCTTTGATGTAGGCCAGTCTGGCCTCAAACTCCTGATCCCCCGTCTCAGCCTCCAAAGAGCTAGGATTGCGGGCATGAGCCACTTGGCCTGGCAATTGATTGTGCTAATTTTGTTTTTTAACTTTGATTTTTATGAGTATGGATGTTTTGGCTGCAGGTCTGTGTGTGCTGTGTTCCTGTGGTGCCCTACAATACCAGAAGAACATACGGAGTCCCCTGGAACTGGAGCTACAGTAGGTTGTGAACCACCATTTGCGTGCAGGGAAGAGCAGCCAGTGCTCTTAACTGCCAGAGCCATCTCTAGCCCCTAACCTTTTTTTAATGCACTAATTTCTTTTTAAATCAAGTCAACACATTTATTATCAGTTACATGCTTTATAGAAAGAGGTATGGAGATTGGGTCAGGGTTGTAAAAGCAAAAACAAATAAACAAACACAAGTCTATGTACATTCTCTATACCTGGTGCAGAGATGTCTCCTCTTCAGGAGCAACAGCTGCACTTGTACAAAACTCCTTTGTAGCAGCACTTCTGGGTGCACTTAAAGTAGCCGAGCTTGTGCAGGAGCTGGTGCCAGAACTGGATTCATCTGTGGCACAGGAGCAGTTGAGGTCCATGGCAAGTGGAGGTCGCAGCTAGAGATGGGAGACCAGAGCTGGTGTGCTAAGAGGAAACCTGATCTAAGTTTCCAATTTTTAACCAGAGCAGCCAGGAGTGTGAAGTCATTCACTTACTCAGATTTATTCTGCTAGCCAGCTGGGGTATTAATACGAGTTTAGAGCCTGCCCCTGGCCCAAGCACTGTTTTGGTGGTCTCCCTAAGAGTCTGTTGTCATTCATTTTGCTACACCGAAAAGTTAAAGGCCTATAAGGCAGATGTTAGAGAGGTAAAAAACTTGAAACAAACTCTTCCTCAGGGTATAGCTTTGTGGGAGTCCAAGGCCCTAAGTTGGACTATCACCATCACCAAAGCAAACATTAAAAGTAATAAAACCCCACCATAATGGGGGTTGAGATTGGAGGTCTGTACCAGTGTTGGCTGCAAGGGCTTACTCAATCAATCATTCCTTGCACCAAAAGAAAACCAATATGGAGGAACATTTTTTAGGCTTATATCATGATGAGCTCATTCTGGAAGTAAAATGGGGATGGGCCTCACAGTTTTCTTCTTCAAACTACTTGCTGGGTTTCTTCTACCATTTATAAATGTTTTCAAGTACCCACATAGAATGCCTAATTCCTAGATTTATAATGAAAAACAATTTTTTTTTGGGGGGGGGGCGGTGTTTCGAGACAGGGTTTCTCTGTGTAGCTTTGCCCCTTTCCTGGATCTCGCTTTGTAGACCAGGCTAGCCTTAAACTCACAGAGATCCTCCTGGCTCTGCCTCCCGAGTGCTGGGATTAAAGGCGTGCGCCACCACCGCCCGGCTATAATGAAAATTTTATTGTTGTGCTTTATCTTATTCATTCCTCATGAGTTTTAAAAATCTTTCTGTGCCAAGAGGCGTTCATCTTTAATCCCAGGACTCAGGAGGCCGAGGCTATAAAGTGAGTTCCAGGACAGCCAGGATTGTTACACGGAGAAACTCAATCTCAAAAACAAAACAAAAACTTCCTGTTTTAATCTCTTTGTATCTGATTTATCGAGGTGCAAAAAAACAGCTCCTTTTGATTCTTAACCTGTATCTTCGAAACTGAGATGAATATTGATTAGTATAGTCTAACTACAAAGTGCAGATTCTCCCAGGAAGGATTAGAGTAGCTAGATAAGCAACCATTTTGCTTTTGAAAGAATGGCTTCTGGTCATTGTTCGCCAAAAATACTATGAGAAAGGAAAGGTGTTAAACCACGCCCAGTACCTTGTAGTAGACAAGCTTCATCCTTTTTCTGCCTCTGGGGCAAATGGTTTCCTAAATACTTGCTACTGGATAAAAGTCTAAAATAAAATACCAATAAAGGTGTAATTAGCATTTGAAATTCTAGTAATAGGATTTTAAGCTCACCCTGCTGCTAGTTTTCCTTTGATCAATTAGGAAAGAGTTCAAAGCCAGCAGGTGGTGGCGCACAGCCAGCAGGTGGTGGCGCACAGCATTTTCCCAGGTTGGCAGAGGCAGGCAGATCTCTGAGCTCAGGCAAAAAGTTCTCATAGCTGGGACAGAGCAGAGAAACCTTGTCTCAAAAACAAAACAAAGACGAAAGAAAAGAGCACAATCTAGAATGCTGTTTATTTTTATCTTGAACTCTAGTGACCTGTGAGTGTCACCTTAATTTAAATGGAAGGGCAAAAACCATGTCATAGTCATCTTTTTATTTCTCTTATAATAAAGGTTTATGTTCATTGCTATGTGTATATATTCCCAAGCATGTACTTAGGGATATATAAAGAAGGTTTAAGGATGGGCGTGTTCAGTTTTGATAGCAGTAAAAATTGGAAAAACCTATTCATGAGTAGGAATTCTGTTAAATAATTTTTTTTGTGTATTTGTGCATAGTAAAAAAGCCATTAAAATTAAAAATATTCCTAGCACTTGGAAGGCAGAGACAGATCTCTAGAAGTTCAAGGCCAGTCTGATCTATGCAGCAAGTTCTAGTCTAGCAAAGACTACATTAGTGAGAACCTCTCTCAAAAAAAAAATCAATGTAGAAGAAACTCAAAGTAATAAAATTGTTATAAAGGGTTTACTAATAGATTTGCTTAGTAGAATTAGCTAAAATCGAATTCCTTTTAGTAACTAATTCACACAAAGTAGAATTAGCTAAGGGAGCATTGCCTCTAAAAGAAAAGTAGGTAGAGCAGCAGAAATTTAGGATGCTAGGGTGTAAATGTTGTTTATTCACCAGGATTGTCCACCCTTTAAGGCCTATCACCATAACAAAGGAGACAATCCTGACTTAAACCAGTTCTTTGGACATTCCCAAAGAACTTGCCTGTAAATGGCAGCTCAAGGGGGCAGTGCAGGATCACAACCAGCATGAAATCCTGCCTTTCCCTGAAGCCCCAGGTTCTCTCTGGAGAAAAGCTCAATTCTACTAGATGGGAAGATCACCCTGGGTAAGCTACTTGAGAAGAAAACATTGGTATATTTAAGAAATAATTGGGAGCCGGGCAGCGGTGGCACAAGCCTTTAATCCCAGCACTCGGGAGGCAGAGGCAGGCGGATCTCTGTGAGTTCAAGGCCAGCCTGGTCCACAGAGCGAGTTCCGGGACAGCCAGAGCTACACAGGGAAACCCTGTCTGGAAAAGAAAAGAAGTAATTTTGACAGAGAGAGAGAGAGAGAAGAGAGATACACAGTGTCCCAGCACTCAGGAGGCAGAGGTAGGGGAATCTCTGAGTTCAAGGCCAGCCTGAACCTTGTCTCGAAAGAACACTGCCCTCCCCCCCCCATGACAGAAAAGAGAAAGAAATAATCCTGGCACTGTCTTTGCTGTGTAAATCTCTCATTGCCCAAGTGGCCAGGCAGAATCTCTAGGCTCTGTATATATTGTTCAAAGTGTAACCTGGGCCCAGGACCTAAAAGAGGTTTTATGGATGACAGCATATGTAGAATGCTTAAGCCTAAGGTGTATATAAATTAGTAAAATCTATTCAAGGTGGGCTCCTCTCTGAGCATTAGCCAGAATTAGATGAGCGCTATTAAAGAGGTTTTTCCATTATTAATCTCTAAGGGTGTGGAATGATTTCTCACTGGGAAAGGAGATATAACAAAATAAGTAAAAAGAGGGTAATAATAAGCTGAGGATGGTGGCCCATGCCTGGAATTCCAGCACCTGGGAAGTGGAGGCAGCATAATCAGGAGTCGGAAGTCATCTTTGCTGCATAGAGTTTAAGGCTAGCCTGGGTTACGTGAGACCTTGTCTCAAAACAGAAAATGTCTCATAGATGAATAGTTGACTTAGGTTACATGTAGTAATTTAAGAAAATGACTGTAGAAGAGTAAATATAGTTGATTTAACTTTTCTAAAATCAGAGCTCCTGTTTGTAGTTATACATGAAAGTAGTTAGGACAAACATAGCTCACATGTTACACTCTTTAGAATTCTGGATGGCTTTGTTTTTGTCCTGAATAGAATTGTGGGTCTCTTTTTCTTACATAGCAAAGGGCTGAGCAAGGCCTTGCACGCATTCAGCTTGGTACTCTTAACACTGACCAGATCCTCAGTTTCTGCTGGCACTCAGATGAGGTTTTATTATTGGTTGGCAGTGCTAGGTATCTGAACTCAGGCCGCTAGACCTGGGTGGATTCAGGTACACAAACCTGTTCCCTGAAGCAGAGTTTGCTTTAAGATTTTAGGGTCTTTGCATCTGACTCTCCAGTGGAGCAACCTTAACAGAAGTGGAGTATATAAAAAAGATGGTTGTCAGACTTGGAAGCGGGCGAAATTCATTTAGAAAAGAGCTGGCCTGGAGCGTGGCAGAAGGAGCTGTGGAAAGCAGCTCTTTTTTTGTTTGTTTGTTTCCAGAGAGAGGTGCTGCCAACTCGACAAGTGCAGGCATTTTACAGACTCCAGTTTATACTTACCATTCATTTCCCTGTTCGGTCATGTCCACATTCCTTCTCCCACCCTTGGCTCTATGGGGGAAACACATTATAATAATAGGGAGTGGCAGCAGCCGCTCCTGGCTACCCAGATCTTAATCTAGTAAATAGCAGCTTTAGTCTCCCTAAGAAAGGGGGAGCTCAAATTCTTTAAGGTGTATGCTCCCCCCACCCCCGCCGCCCCACCCAGTTCAGCTGGGCACCAGACTTTGCACACCTATGGTATGGGGAAAGCCTTCAGTCAGGTTTCCTGGCCACTAGTAGACTAGAGAACTGATGGTGTTTGGCGGTTGGTAGGTGGTGGGTGACACTATTCAACTTGAGCCCTAGGAGTCTGCTACTTAGACTTCCTGAGGTTTGAGTTGAGGACTGCTTTTGTCTCATGAAGACACAAGAAACCTAGCAGCTTTAGCTGGTACTGCCAACATCTAGTGACAGGTGAATAGCCTAGGTTTTGAGTCATTGCTGAATTGCTAGATTTTGGCGTTCCTTTTTATGGTCAGCACCTGGGAACTGTAAACATAAGAAGCAGTCGGGTTGCCTCCTCAGAACCATGGATACTTGAGGACTTTGGCTTTTGCTTTGACATCTTTCCTCCCAGCTATTCCACCAATGAGGAGTCTTGGAGATTAGGAGACTAGCCACTTTTGATAACCTGAGCAGCTGCTGGTTTCCACCACTACATACCCGGCAAGGGGATGGAATTAGGAATGGCAGTGCTCTTTTTTTTTCTCTTCAGAACCAAGAGTTTTGTGACTCACATATTGTCACCTGTGATAACTAGTGAAGGATTGGTTACGTTTTAGGGTCTCTGCTTATGTTCCTTTGAGATGGGGTTGCTAAGGCTGTCCTCGAGCTTTTTCAGCCCCTTTGCCTCTGTGCTGGGGATAGCATCCCAGGTTGTATTGGGTTATTTTGGTCAGGGATATGGAATGTAGGTTCATAGACGGCCAGGCGTAGAGAGCTGGCCACGGAGTCACATTTGTCTCCCATTCAAAGATAGGGCTAATGAAGCCTCCGAGGAAAGATTGGAATTAAATTAAGGTCTGAGTTAAGAGTCCCATACACTTGACAATTTACTATAGTTACTTGGTACTTCTACCTAATTTAACTTCTTATTTTGTTTTTCAGAGTTCCAGGAGTCAAATTTGATCTTATGCATGCTTGGCAAGCAGTCTATCCCTGATTTCAATCCTCTAGCCTTTAGGGGTTTTTTTGAGACAGTCTTTCTTTGTAGCTCATGCTGGTCTCCTACGTAATCCTCCTACCTTGTCTCCAGAATGCTGGGGTTACAGGCCTCTGCTACCTTGCCTATCCAAAGTTAACTTTTTACACATTAAGAAAACAAACATGAAAGAAGAAGAGGCTTTTCTAGGAAGGAGTATGGGGAACATAGAAGGGGGATGAGAAGGTAATAGGATAGTATGATTAAAACATATTCTGTACATGCACAAAGTGTCAAGAGATAAGATTTCTTAAAAAGGAAAAATGAGGGGCTGGACTGACTATTTTTCAAAAGGACCCAGGTTCAATTCCTAGCACCCACATGGTGGCTCACAACTGTCTGTAACTCCAGCTCTAGGGGATTCGACACCCTCACAGAGACGTACATGCATATAAAACACAAATGCACATAAAATAAAAATAAATAAATCATTTTTAAAGCAAAAATGTGTATGGCAATGTGGCAAGCCATAGGAATATGAAATAGAAGTCCAGCTGTATATTATAAGCTAAACCTTGATGAGGCCAAGGGTCAATCGAGTGGAAAGCGAATCAACAAGGTCTATTGGCTTAATATTCAGTTGTGTCTTGCTATGAATTCCTTGTGCTCATAATTCTAAAGGGTGTATGTGAGTGAGTCTCCATTTCAAAGCACCTGGAGAGTCAGTAGACAGAATCTCTGAGCTCCAGGCCCCCTCTTAAGCATTTGTTTTGGGTAGCTGCCATTTGCAAATGCCCTCCTTGACCTACTTCCTAAAATCAACCCCAAACAAAGCCTTAAAAGACAAGCAAGGAACAGATAGCTACCAAGCCATCTGTTAGACCCTGAAAACCCCCCAACTAGATAAAATGTCCTTTCTGAGACTACTTGTCTCACAAGCCAAATGCCACCAACTAGACTAACAAGCTTTGTTTCTTGTGCAAATCAAGGCCTCCCCTCTCTCTCTCTCACTGCCCCAGAGAACCTCTTAGATCAAAGGAACTTTCCCTTCAGCAGGCCGTTCAAGCTGTGATGCAGATTGACTAGCTATCTGTACTCTTCCCCTGCCCTGCCTTGTCAGGAAACTGGCAGCAGAGGAAAAAAGTGACAGTTTTAACTTTTAGTGACCTACAGACTTTTCCTACCCTATTACCTGTAAGTCTATAGTTGATAGATTCGTAATGCCTTCACCTAACCACAATAAGGATATGTTTCTAGCAAATAAATTCCTTTTCTGATTTATCCCAACTACTAAGTGATTCCACTCTTCTTATCTCTCCCCATTTGGGTTACAAATAAAATTGCCAGGAAGCCTCTAGCAGGGACCCCTACAATCATGTGCTGTATACAAAACACAAGGTGTTACTGTTTGGGATAGGATATAGACTAGTCCTGGGAGAAGGGAGACTGAAGGATGGAGAGGAAGGACTGAAGGATGGGGAGGAAGAACTAAAGGTTGGAGAATTGAGGGATTGAAGATGGGAGAGAACTAGGAATGAAGAAATGAAGGAATAAGGAATGGAAGGATTGAAGACTTGAGTGAACTAGGAATTGAGGATTGAGGAATTGAGATTAGAGGAAATTAAGAATTGAGGGAACAAGAAGAAGGGAACAAAGGAAATAGAGATCTGAGAGAGCTGAACTGGTGACTGAATGATGGTGACTGAGGAATAAACAAATTGAACTAAAGAGGTCCGAGCAACTGGATTCATTCCCACGCCGTTGATAGTGTCTCTCCTGGGCCCCTGGATTTATATAAATTTAAGGCTGGTCCTTAAATATTATACAAAATGGTAAGAGTAAAAAAAATACTGGTTTTAGTTATAAACATTAAATATATTTAATTATTCATTTATGTGTTGTGCCAGAGAGTAAACTAAGGTTTGAAAGTACCCTGGAGAGAGGGGGCAGAGGGAGGGAAAAATGAAATCTGTGGCAAGACTATGTGTTAGTTATGCCGCGGCGCTGCCCCTCGTGGCAGTGCCCCTCTGTGGCGACCATGCCGGCGGAGCAGCGTGCTGATTAAAAGAATCATAGCCATGGTTACCTTTTTAGAACTTTATTCGGGGGGAGGGGGGAGAGAGAGAGAAAACAGAGACAGAGAGACACAAAAGGGAGGAGGAAGAGAGGGGGGCCAACGGGAGGAAGGAGCGGAGAGGAGAGGGGACAGAGAGCCCACAGAGGACTCACCCTCCTTTTAGGCTGGGAAGCCGGTGAAGGCTGATGATGTAATTAAGGATCAAATCCTTACATTCCAGACTTTCCCTTATTATAAAAAAGCAGGTAGATGGGATTAGGGGCATCGTTCCTCTCAAAAACTGCTTCCAGCTGACTTTTGGACGTTGTTTGGCTCCGGGGGGATGGAGAAGGGGAGTTTTCCGAGGTAGACAGGCGTTGTGGGATGCTGTCTGTCATCCATTTGCTCTGGAGACATGTATCCCTCTTGGCTGTGGCTGGGAACTCTCTGTTTGACAAGATGCTTTTAGCTGTTACAGTTCCTTATTTGATGATCTCTGGAATTTGGTTCTGTGGTGGTCCTGTACCATTAGCTGAACAGCAAGTTAGAACAGGGAACTGGGAAGAGAAAAGCTTGTGGTGTATGAGAATTTATTTTTTTTTTTTTCCAAATAGGGACAAGGCAAAGATCAGGGCCCTGTCTGTATGCACGTGAGAAACACAGGAAGTGGATCTGGAGTGAAGCAATGAGCTCTTATTTTAGGTGGAAATCTTTTTTCATTAAGTAACACTGAAGGTGCAATTAAATCTGGTGAGGTGATAAGGCTGTCCTCTGTACCCGACAATAAAGGAGAGGTGGTATCCCAAAACTCCCAGGACTGAGTCAGTGACTCTGGTGTCCAGAAGGAAAGAAACGGATTGCTTCCCTGCTGCGTTCTGGGTTCCCTGCCATGACTGTAGCCAAGCCTAGGTCTGCTGGAGGTCTTAGCTTGATGTACCCATGCATCTTGGTGCCTGGGGGCAGTCAGCTGACTCATGTCTTTCTAGGCGGCACTTTTAACAAGGCTGTTGATGGCCTGGCAGGGCATTCTCTAGCCCATGGCCTTTTCCTCACTTATAAAAGGAACCCAGCAGCTTTTGGGAGTCAGCAAGTGCCAGCACTTGGCAATTTTGTTTTCGGGCTTTTATCTCTTCCCTGGCACACCTTAAATGCCACAGATGACTCTTTTGCCCGTGGGGTCAGGAGCCTTGCTCTCCAGATGCTTAAGTTTTAGTCAGGGAGGTCTGGGGAACAAAGACAGATTTTACTCGTGTCCTGAGCCTTTTTTTTTTTTTTTTTTTTTTTTTTTTCTGATGATTGGTGTGTTAAGGACAGCTTTTGGAAGACTTGTCTGAGGCTATAGACTGATTTTTTTGGCTTAAGAGCCATCCTGACAACTGTAAATTTATTTGCATGGATCTTAGCTGCTTCCAGACCCATCTGTGCTTCTCAAGGCAGTTTGAGAATGGGTGGGTGGAGTTAAGGTGAGTTAGGGCGAGTTGTGGAAACCACCCAAGCCCGCCCACTTAAGCCCGCCCACTGCCAGCGGAAGTAGTATGGAAAAGGTTGCACGTGGAGTACAGCAAGAAGTTAGAGTAGTGAGCTGGGGCTCAGGTTCTAGCAGAAGCCGCTCTGTTATGTGGCCACATTTACCAGTGCCCGCCCCTGTCCGCTAATGTATTCGTCCCTTTGTCCCATGACTGTAGCTGAGAGAAAAATAAAAAATTAAAATAACAAACCGGGATCAGACTACAATCTTGGGCGTCCCCAAAGAGTGGAGAGAGATTCATGAGTCAGCTCAACTTCGCCATCCTCTTCGTCAAGGGATCGAAGGGCTGCAGCTGCACTGCAGTTGGTCCACCCGGTAGACCAGGACAGCATTTACTTTCGTCAGAAAGGAAATGTGCCATTGCCAGTGCAGCCTGAGGACAACCCCCGGGGTGTTCGTCACAAAGAATATAGCTCAGACTACAGACGCGAGAACAGCTGACTTACTGTGGTGAAGAATCATGGCGGTAGTGGTGGGGGTCCAGCGGAGGCGGTGAGGGACGTGCGCTCGCGGTCTCGCTGGATGGGAGAAGAGGCAGCAGTAGTTACAGCGGGTCCTCGGTGCTCGGTGGTGTGGTCCGAGTCACGGCACCAATGTTAGTTATGCCGCGGCAATGCCCCTCGTGGCAGTGCCCCTCTGCGGCGACCATGCCGGCGGAGCAGTGTGCTGATTAAAAGAATCATAGCCATGGTTACCTTTTTAGAACTTTATTCGGGGGGAGGGGGAGAGAGAGACAGAGAGAGAAACAGAGACAGAGAGACACAAAAGGAGGGAGAGGGGGGAGAGGAGGAGAGGGGACAGAGAGCCCACAGAGGGCCCACCCGCTTTTTAGGCTGGGAAGCCGGTGAAGGCTGATGACATAATTAAGGATCAAATCCTTACACTATGTAGATGCCAAAGAGGAAAAAATTAAAGTAAGGTTGTATTTCAAACCTTGACTATTCTATCTTAATTTGTTTCTTGTTCCTATCTCCAGGTGATGCTGTTAGAAAATATGCTGCTTGTGATGACATACATTGAGCCCTTTGATCCAGTGAAGTTATTAAAGAATGTAGTTTTGAAATCATGGTAAAATCTGGGTAAGTGATTCAGTGTCTCCTCTGGGCTTGCCTAGCTAAAGAAAAGGGACAGGAGCTGGGCGATGGTGGCACACGCCTTTAATCCCAGCACTCAGGACGCAGAGCCAGGCAGATCTCGATACAAAGTGAGTTCCAGGAAAGGCGCAAAGCTATGCAGAGAAACCCTGTCTCAAAAAGACAAATGAGAGAGAGGGGAGAGAGAGAGAGAGAGAGAGAGAGAGAGAGAGAGAGAGAGAGAGAGAGAGAGAGAGAGAGAGAATGAACAAGGAAGGTGGACTTACTAGGCATCAGTTACTTCACATTTACTCGTTCTGGAAAATATAGATTAAGATATTAAATCTAGAGTAAAGGAGAAAGAAGCTAACCTCCTTTTTTGACTTCCATTTTTATATATGGTAAAATTGGAAATTCCAAGATTTTAGTTACAGTAGTAGTTGAATTTAAATCTGTCTATATAAAAATAAATTTGAATGCTCACTGAAAGATTTTTTTTTTAACATTTTAAAAATCATTATGATTACTTTGGAATTTGGCAGGGTGAGGGGGCTGGTCATGAACTGGATACATAGCCCAGGCAGGTCTAAGACATGGTAGTCCTTCTGCCTCAGCCTCCTTATCCCTGTGAAAAGCATGAGCTATCAGGCTATTACAGTTTCAAGGATTATATTTTCCTGATGGTGATAATTACCATGAGATAAAATATGATTATATGCTGGGTGATAGTAGTGTACACCTTAAATACCAGCAATCGGGAAGCAGAACCAGGTAAATTTCTGTGAGTTTGAAAACAGCCTGGTCTACAAAGAGAGGTCCAGGACAAGCACCTAAACCACACAGAGAAACCCTGTCTCAAAAATAAAATAAACAAAGACAAAATATGATTATATATCAAATCACCTGGAATGCTTGTTGAACATGCAGGTTGCTGGGAAGCCAGAATTTTGTCATTGGTGAAGATAAACTTTTTTAAGAGCTGCCCATAGACTGATCTGCTCAAAATTCACCAGCACACCAGGATATCTGTTTCCATGGACACCTTTGGGAGGCAGTTGGAAAGCCTTGGTAAGTTGTTAGTACTTTTGATGAGGTTTCTCATTTGGTAACAAAAAGGAAAGTGGTCACCATGTGGCATTCCAGCCTTCTTCCATAGATAGTAAGTACTACCTGAGATTGTTCTAGTTGGTTACCAGACCCTGCCCTTATGGGACTTTCCTTTTTGTGAGGTAGGATAATGGCTAAATACTAAATGTATAGTGTATCACAAATGTTTTATTGGGGTTTCCCCTTTATTTTATTTCTTTGTTTATTTTGGTTTTTTGAGACAGAGTTTCTCTGTGTAGCCTTGGCTGCCCTGGAACTCACTCTGTAGACCACCCATTATCACTCAGCAGGATTTTTCCCTTAATGATATGAAAAATAACATTTAATGAAGTTAGCCAAGTGGAGTGACTGTAATCCCAGGCAGTTTGAGGTAGGAAGATTGCCATTTTGAGGCCGTCATAGACTACATAGCAAGACCCTGAACATAGCAAAACAATCACAACAAAAAACATGACTGAGTTAAACCAAGTAGTATCTCGTGTTTTCCTCTCTTCTCACTGTTTTTTGTTTCTTTTTAAAGGTTTGGCAGGATCCCTGGAGCCCAGGTTAACCTGGAACTTTAATCCAGCATGGCCTCAAAGTTGGCAATCCCTTACTATGCCATCTGAGTACTAGGATTACAGGTAGTCACCCTCGAATCTCTGCCACTGTTAACGCCTGCCATTGCTTTTTTTAAGATTTATTTATTTAATATGTATACAGTGTGCTGTCAGCATGTATGCCTGCAGGCCAGAAGAGAGAGAGCACCAGATCTCGTTACAGATGGTTGTGAGCCACCATGTGGGTACTGGGAACTGAACTCAGGACCTCTGGAAGAGCAGTCAGTGCTTTTAACCATTGAGTCATATCTCCAGCCCCTTCCATTGCTTCTTTACAAAATGATGGCTGATCCAGCTGAGTGTGGGAAAATCATAGACAGTGACAGACAACTTTTTGTTGCTTCTCTTTTGGATTATAAATGGCATTTTTTTTAATGGTTGCTCAGACTCAAACCCAGGATCTTAGACATACAAAACCATTTCTCTACCACTGAACTGTATCTCTGGCTCTGAGCAAGATATCTTTGAAAAAATGTAAAGTATGCCAGATCCTGTGTTATCACTGTGTTATCCTTATCACTGATGGGATAACACAGTACATAAGGTAAGTAGGGAAATAAAGGCTGACTTTGACCTCACTTTTGGTTAGGGAGACTCTTAGAAATGCCATTTTTTTTTTTTTTTGGAGGGGACAGGGGGTTGACACAGGGTTTCTCTGTGTCACTTTGGAGCCTTTCCTGGAACTCACTGTGTAAACAAGGCTGGCCTCGAACTCACAGAGATCTGCCTGCCTCTGCCTCCCAAGTGCTGGGATTAAAGGCATGCGCCACCACCTGACAGAAATGCCATTTTTTCTAATTTTTATTTATGTATGCATTTTATGTAGGAGTGCCGTTTCTTTTTTTTTTTTTTTTTATAAATATATTTATTTTAAGCTGGGCGGTGGTGGCACTCAGGAGGCAGAGGCAGGCAGATCTCTGTAAGTTCGAGGCCAGCCTGGGCTACCAAGTGAGTTCCAGGAAAGGCGCAAAGCTACACAGAGAAACCCTGTCTCGAAACACAAAAAATTTATTTTATAATTAATTTAATTTTACATATCAGCCACGGATTCTCCCATCTTCCCTCCTCCCACCCCCAGTCTTCCCCCCCAATCCACTCCCCCATTTTCACCTCCTCCAGGGCAAGGTCTCCCCTGGGGAGTCAGCCCAGCCTGGCAGATTCAGTTGAGGCAGGTCCAAGCCCCTCCTTCCTGCACCAAGGCTGAGCAAAGTGTCTCAGCATAGGCACTCGGTTCCAAAAAGCCAGCTCATGCACCAAGGACAGGTCCCGGTCTCACTGCCTGGGGAACCCCATAAACAGTTAAAGCTAATCAACTGT